>NW_024610327.1:0-54437 GCF_016920785.2 Ixodes scapularis | reverse complement strand
ATGGGAGGAAAAAGCCCCGAGACACTTTCCTCCCATTTCTCCTCCGTGAACAGCAAGGTCGAGGGAGCACACCAGTGGTGCAATCGGTGGTGTGTACGACCATGACAGAACAGCACACGACAAAACAGCACACGACATAACAGCACAGTCAAAACAGCACGCGTCAAAACAGCACAGCGTCAAAACGGCCCAGCGACAGAAAAGCACGTGCTAAAACAGCACGGCGTCAAAACAGCACAGCGTCAAAACAGCACCGCAGCAAAATAGCACTGTGTCAATACAGAACATTCACAATATACTGTAGCTAGGGTTTGGCATTCTCGGTTTTTATTATTCCTAAATTCGGCGTACCTTTTTCGGTTTCCATTCCAAACCGGTTTATTTGCGGTGAATATTTTTAGACTCATAAACTTCTCGGTTCTTTCCGGTTCATTGACGAAAACCAGTATACTGACGAAGATGCAGTATTTAAAAGTGCTTGTTTAAAATGTATAGTGAGTGAACCAGGTATTGATTTTATTATTTGTTGCTGTCTGTGGCAACCCTATCGTGATCTGACATTATCGTCGTGTGCTCGTATTTGTACGTACACTGGACGAGCATAAGCTTCACCACCACCTCGGTCGGAGAGGCAAATATCACAATCCAGAAACTCGCAAGCATTGTGTTTAGTGCGTTTTTTCCCCATTTTCCCGACCGCGACGGGTTGTAATTTCGCGCCGACCACAGAAACGACAATAGAGCAATCGTATGCATGCCCTCCTCTAGTAGACGGAAGCTAGGGGTGTTAAAAATGTGCGGCATTTACGGACGTCCTCGATTCTCATTGTTCAGTTCACGATTAAACTCTCTACTTTGAACGCAGAATTCGGCACACAATTCCTATCACATGAAAAACCCAGATTTAGTCCTGTAGACCCCTGGGCTCCCGGTGCTTTTGTTGAACGTTGAGCCGATCTCGGGAGACAAGCTGGAAACTGCGAAGGGAAGTGGCATACGGTCAGTAATGAGTCGTACCCCCCCTCCCACCCCCCCCCCCCCCCCCCCCCCTTGCCTCTCCAAACTCCCTCGAACATACTGACTTTTTTCAGCTAAAATCAAATTTGGAAAAATAATTCGGCGTACTTTTACCGGTTTTATTCGGTTTAAGCCGAAAACGCTGAACCCTAAATATAGCGCATGTAGTTAAAAAAGATGTATGTTTCACAGTAGGCACTGTAAAGGAATGTAGGGTCTAGGCCAATTCGTCGAAAGCCAACTCGTCGAGGGCCAACTTGTCACATCCGTTTTCTTGGGAGCAAGCTGGAAGTGGGGAGTATACTCGATGGGCACATGAAGGCTCCCTGGGCAGTACCGAAGCCTTTGCTTGTGCGTATTCTGGCTATTTCTCGAGCAGTTCTGCTAATTTTGACGCGCAAGTTTGCTAACAATCTCGTCTGCGAAAAAAAAAAAAAAATTCAGTCGGGCGGGATAGTGTTGTCGTTAGTTGTTAAAAAAACAAACAAAAAAAAAACAGAAAGCGTGTGCGGCAACGGTGTGCTCAGTCCATGCTGTACGGCAGCAGCATTGAGGCTGTGGCATGTTTCTGCTTCACCGGTTTCCCCTCGATCGAGGCCTTCGTCGGAAATATTCGGTGAATTTAATTCAAAACGACTTCTCGCTTGCTTGTATGTTTCCTGGACATTTTATTCACGGCGAATGAACCCCGCAGAATCGTTGCTCATGGTACACATTGAATACGCTCAACATTAGTCACCTTACCTTACCGGTTCTAGCAATGCATCTGTATTCAGCGCATCTCCCGCTTTTTTTTTTTTTTTTTTGGGGGGGGGGGGCGTTCTACGCTTAGGTGGTAATTACGAAACGACGATTACTACAGAACCTTACCGGACCGCCGCAAACCAGACGCCGCAAACCAGAACATAACTTGAACTTGTGAATTATTTTTTTCAAAATAACTTTTCCGCTTTCTCTGGTCCTACAGAAAAGTCCAGAGAACGTGGCCAACATTGACGCGAGGATAGCACCTCTAACTACCCAATCTCTTCAAGTATGCCCCCATCCTTTATAGCCTAGCGCCAAAAAATGAAAGGGTCGAGGAGGTTCGAAATTATTCGTGCAGAGAGAGGTAAAGAGTGCGCTCGAAGTTGCCACATGCGTGCTGTTTTGTCGCTGTGCTGTTTTGACGCCGTGCTGTTTTGGCACGTGCTCTTTTGTCGCTGTGTCGTTTTGACGCTGTGCTGTTTTGTCGCGTGCTATTTTGAGGCGTGCTGTTTTTTCGCCGTGCTGTTTTGACGCAGTGCTGTTTTGACGCGTGCTGTTTTGACCGTGCTGTTTTGTCGCGTGCTGTTCTGTCGTGTGCTGTTCTGTCGCGTTCCCGTGTACGCGGTGCTCGAACGCGATTAATTTACAATGTTTTTATACCCTCATTTCAGCAATGTTGCGATTACATCGATACCTTAAAAACTGTCAAACGCTGATTGAAAAAAAATTGTACTGGCTCATTCACGACTTTCTTAGCTTTGGTTGCTCCCATTACGGAATAAAGGGTTTGTTCACCAATTAAACAACGCACTCCCGAGCTTCACCCAGTTTGTCACTGAAGGCTTTGTTCGTGTTTGAAGCTAGATCTTTGCTCAAAAAGCACTTCGAAATTACAAACAAATCTACAACGACTCTCAGTAACCCTCGTCTCATTGAACCGCAGCGCAGTTTTCGCCCAAAGGAGCCGCAAGTAACGACTCTTGAGAACAAAATAATTATCTATAAAAGCAATGCATGGTTCCGGCATTTGAGCACAAGGTATTTGACGTATTTCGGAGAACGCTACAAAAGCTTAGTATTCCAACAAGAGCTTAAACGTAAAAAAATTTCAGTTTTCCTCGTATCTGCCTGAACTGGGCGGAGCCATCCGAACGACCCGACGTATGCAACATCCAAAACATGTGTCGCAAACTGCTGTGTGCAGCACGCCGGAGCAGCCATCTTTCCGACTGTTTGCACGCTGGCTCACATTGTTTCGATGACCCGTGTCTTGCGTTTAACGTTTCGATGGCAGCCTTTCAATTTTAAGAACAAAGCGTCGAGTGCTAGCCTGGCTGTCACTAACACTGTTGCTCAATGCGACAGTGTTCGCATTGAGCACACAGTTGCTCAATGCGAAGTGCAAACAAGTACGCCCATGACATGCTGGAAAGGACAGCCTGGCGCCTAGGCAGTACGGCCACGCAGGCCCAATCAAAGCTCGCAGGATGCTGTACATAGACTGCGCGACACTGTTAAGCACTAGACACAACAAAGAAATAAATGCACCTTGATCCTGCGAGAAAACTCTGATGACACAGAGTATAGTAAGACTTGCGAAGCTCGTAACTGGGTTCATGAGCTTTTAATCACTCCCGCGACACACACCTGCACACAATGTGTCATCCGAATTTACCCATTGGATCAAGGTACATTAAATTTTTTTCCGCTGCCAAATGGAAGGGAAGGTGCGACAACATTATCCTTTTGTCTTACCCTAGCATGAACTAGCTGGTAATGGTACAATTACAAGCGAGTTGCTTTCACTGCTCTCCCTCCTGCTCGAGCTCTCGTACAACCAAACCGCAATTAAACGCAAGGCGCTTGCCCGCACTTGTAGCCACTCCGGCTAGTCCATGCTAAGACGCGACAAAGCATGGCAGGAAGCCTGCCACTACAGCACGTCGGCCGCCGGGCATGACTGGCGAGTGCAAGCGCCACGCGAGTCACATGAATGTTCTGCAATAGCTGTGTGACTTAAAAAACCCAGATGAAATGCCGTTCGTTGTGCCATTCAGTGGTGCAGGGGTAGAACATCGGGCTCCTAATCAAAAGGCTGTGGGCTCGATCCCCCTATAGGGGAGACATATCATTGATCTTCTTTCATTAAGTGAACCCTATCTTTGCTTTTATTCTCTGTTCTTCTCATTCGACGTGCTTCCGTGACCGACTGGGGTAATCCATGTTGATCTACAACAACTGGATCGGTCGTTGCATGCTCTCAACCCTAGATATATAACACAGAGCTGCAAACAAAATCACAAAATTTTCAAGAGCCGCAGAGGGAGGGAGGAGGGGGGGGGGGGGGGGGGCCGCGGCAGGTTTTTTGTTTAGAGCAGTAAACGAAACTCAAACTAATTTCGGTCTATCTTATATGAGTCAAAAGCAGTCCAATTGTGCGTAAGGCAGCAGTAGCACATTTAAAACGCGTTTCATTTCTCTTTTTGGGGAAGTGCTCCGGGAGAGAGGGGGGGGGGGAGAGAGAGAGGAGGGATAAGGGAGGGAGCGGCAAGCCGCACTTTAACACGCGGAGAGCCGCAGCTTGGCCACCCCTCTACTAGGGCATCGCCATGCAGGTTCTCAAGGAGCTTGGGAACGGCCTTTCCCTCTAAATTAATTCCTGGCATTGTATACTAGGCGATACCTGCTGTAGTCTATGGGTTACCTTTGCAGGGAGATGGAGGCATCGATGATCACACGTACGGCAATTGTCCATGTCGCACATCATCAAGGAAGGTCTTCATGAAGCAGGCAACTTGTCCTGTCGATGGAGACCCAAACATATCCTGCATATGTGGGTAAAGTGCCTAAAATTTAATTTAATTACAACTACAACTACTTCTCCCCAAAAGCATCATGACATCAAAGCTTGCCGCTTTCCATAGATGGACTCGCTAGCACAGCCTGGCCTTTTTCGGTCGGCCAGGGTGTCGAGAGTGTCTTGTGACCCGCCACACGCCCTCAAAGTTGAACTTGTGTCTTACTCAAATTTCGGAAGAGAAGCCTACTACCAAGTATGATAGAATTGTAGCAGGGGATCATGATGTTAGCTCCGTAGCCCCCGCAACCCAACCTCCATTATCGCCAGCCCCTTTGCCATCTACTTCATCGCCCATCATGACTACCCGTCATCCCTTGTGGTTGACGCTTGTTCGTAGGGAAGGACTGGCTGGCACTGCTGGGCTCTGCGCCGTTACTCATCCCAATTCCTAAATGGAGACTGCGGCTGACCGATGACGTCTGTCGTCTGCTTCCTTTCTTCGGTACTTTGCTTCGGTTAATTAACTGTTTTTTGCAGATAGTATAACGTGTTGAAATCGCTTACCTACTAATTTCAACGGCAATTCATCTTGGAAGTGCCCGCGCAAAGCTGGTGCCGCGATGTGTGGTGATATCAAACGCAGAGAGTGCCTGAAGAATTTTGAGGTTGCTCAAACGATTTGTGGATATGTTTGGACGCACTTTATGACAAACAAATCAGCGGCAAGCGGCTCATAGTCAGATCTTCTAAATTGCTGATTGCGACACTTCCCTGATGACTTGCTAAGTGCTTGGATATGGTAAAAAAACTTCGAGTGAAACCTATTCCTTCAGACTACGGATACGGAAGGCTCCGCTTCTCAGGGCGCGATGACCCAGGTTCCCTCTACAGCCCATCGAGACTTTGGACGGCGCTCGAATGCGTGCTCAGAGTGCAGTCCAGTGTTACTTTAGTGCCATCGGACGGCACTCAGATACAACCTGGATTAAGACAGTTCGCTTTTATTGTTATTGCGGTCACTGTGTAGGTCACTCACTGAGGTGAAGAGGAGGTGAGATGGGGTCCAGTCACCGCCGCGATCAACGACCGAAATCCAACGGTTCCGCAACTTGCTGACCCTTGTAAAACCAGGAGAACTGCCCACAAATTCACTTTACTGCGAATTGTATTATGCTGTGGGACTGAACGGTGAAATGTAACGCCTGCGGAAGAATAATCTCAACGGTCCTTATAGTCGCGCACACTGCAAAGCCCCATCCTGGCCCCTCCGACGCGCGATGCCACATACTTTCGATTCCTAGAGCTCGCCTGTTCATCGCAGTTCGCCCAGCCTGCCACTCACGGCAGCGCTCGCTATATCCCTTCCGTTCTGATAAAACCCACTAGACAGAACGAGTGAACGGGTGTGGTTTCGGAAAACGTAGTGTCTAGAAAACTGTCCGACGGCACTCTTGCAGAGCGTTCAAATGCCATCCGACGGTACTCCACTCGCGCGTTCAAGTGGCGTCCGAAAGTCTCGTATAAAACGAGTTCTCAAAACGACTTTTACGAAGGGGAGTGTGGCGTATTGGTAAGATGTGTCACATAAGCACGTAATCCCGGGTTCGATCCCCACTGCGGGCTTACTTTATTGGTTTTGTTTTCTCGAACATTTTATTTTGCCGACGCATTTGGCGATATGCACATTTATTTTTTTACTATTAACACAGGAAAAAAACGAATGTTGTCGCCGAAATTTCGCTGAACGAAATAGCATGGTACTTCGTTTCCGGAGGTGCATCGGGGAAAGCGGGGCTTGGTTTGGACGCCGCGAAGCGGCGTGTACGACAGGGCCAAATGGGTCAATAGCTTTGTAATTAGCAGCCGCATACTGTCGTAGCGAAGCGGCGTGAACGCAGGCGGGGGTGTGTGTTAACGAGCTCCCCAGGGATACACGCGCCGTCCGACTCCCGGACGGCACTTGTAGGCGCGATTGGAGTGCCGTCGGGCGGCACTGTAGGCACAGCCTTCGGAAAGTGCTTTGTGGCCCCTTCCCGAACTTGCGCTACCATGCTTTCGTGGATACTCACCCTTGATGAACGAACTGTGAGGTGGGACCGGTCAGTGATTCGGTATTACTTTCGCTGCAATCGGAGGCGTTGATTTGAACCGCTCGTGCCGTCGGGCGGCACTGTAGACACAGCCTTCGGAAAGTGCTTTGTGGCCCCTTCCCGAACTTGTGCTACCATGCTTTCGTGGATATCCTTGATGAACGAACTGTGAAGTGGGACCGGTCAGTGATTCGGTATTACTTTTGCTGCAATCGGAGGCGTTGATTTGAACCGCTCGTTCTCGAAATAGGAGCCTTGTCTTGAACAAAACCATCCAATAACTCAAAGGCCGCAACCACGTCGCACACAACTCTCTACCTACCCCACATGCGTTGCGCCATCTTGGGTCCCAGTGTTGCCAGGTGAGGAAAACAAAGATCAGTGGATACTGGATAGAACTCAATCGAACTCCCGAAAATCAGTTAATAAAATTATGCACTTTTTTTACTCCGAGACTAATCTTTTAGCAAATATCATAAGCTATAAAACAGCAGTTTAGATAAAACTGTATTCCCAAATTGAGCTATAATTAGTATTATTTTTATTGCTTCACTCTGCTGCAATGTCCGACAGAAATGTTTTAACGTCCAAAAGTCGGTTTGATTGTATCAACTATTCCAATGACTTGACTCAACGCTGCAATACAAAAACCCAAACTCCTCTGCGTGAAAACGGAACTACGTGGATGCGAGTTGCAAAACCTCTTCGTGGTCTGGAAACACTGTACGGGCGGCCGTCTTGAGTTTCGGTTTCTCCGCATTTCCTTCTAGGGCATAGACGCTCCGCCACTGAGTGCGATTCGAAAATTTTATTGTTTTCTGACTTCCGACCGATCACCCAACGTGGCCGAAGAGCTAGGCCGTCATGCGCTTCATCTCTGAGGACACTCTTTTTTCGATGCGAACACCGATGAAATCGTACTGTTTAGCGGTAGACTGCCTACCGTGTCACATGCGACTCAATTTTTTTTTTTTTTTTGTTATTGACAAAAGTGTTTTTTTTTTCGTTTTTTTTTTAGAAAGCTCTGTGTTTCAATGGAAACTGTGCCCTGGGAAATATTTTTCAGACGTTGCAAGAGCTAAATTGGTTTCAGATAGGAAAAATTGGGTTGTGTGTGTGTTTATACAGCCTAGAACTTGGTCTGCCTCACAGGGACGACGAGTCTCCCAGCTGTAGATGAGCAATTTAGCCAGTGCAGTACAACCGCTAGCTTGGGGTCTTGAACGTGCACCACGCAGTAGTGATACACGACCGCACGCCGGTACGATGCTCATCCAAAAGATAGCACTTACCTCAAGCACAGTTGACGGATGTTTCGGTATTATTGAAGATTTGTTCAACCCTGGCAGGATAACTGCATTGACTTTCTCAAGACTAAACAACTTTTTTTTCACCTCGGCTGCGAAAAAAAAAAAAACGATGTAAAAAAATGAGTGTGAAATTAGGTTGGCACCACCCGTGTTGCTCCACTCGACGTCCGCCACGTAAGTTTTCGCCGCCGCGGCCGTCGAATTTTTAGCCACTGCGATAGCAAAATCCCTTCTCCATGAATGGTGAGCAAACAGACACGTAGTCTGTGTCTGTTATGTTTTCTATTCAAGAATATTTCAACAACAAACTTCTGTTTTGTTTTAGATGTGTTTTACAAACCTCGTTTACCGACGCCAGACAAAGTGTATGGAAATCGCTGCAAAGCAACGAGGTTGTTTTAATGGTCCAGGCTAAGGTGACGGAGGCTGATGGCGCGTGCTGTATTTTGGTTTTCTTAGTTGAAATATTTTTATCCAGTAGCGCGCGTGTATAGAGGCTGTTGTGTCGCTTTATGTAGGCACGCTCGCGTCCTCGCCAGTCGACATGGCGCCGCTTTAAGTTCCATCGCCGCTCCGCCATCATTACTAAAGTCCCTCTATCCTGGGAAAAGTGGTGGCATTCATCGCTGTTGAAATGCTCGAGACACGTGACACGCGCCCCTTCTGGGAAGAACATGGCGTCTGAAATCTCTCTCAGTGCTGCGCTGTGCCGCCATGATCTTCCCAAGACCTGCACGTTGCACTTGCCTCGTGCATCGACGCGCTATGCGCTACTTCTAAAATATGAAGGGGCTTTTATCATTACTAAAGACCCTTCATGTTAAAAAAAAGTAGCGCAAGATGCGTCGATACACGCGGCACGTGCAACGTGCAGCCCTTGGGAAGATCATGGCGGCACAGCGCAGCACTGAGCTAGATTTTAGACGACATGTTCTTCACAGAAGGGGCGCGTGGCACGTGTCTCGAGCATTTCCACAACATTGAATGGCACCACTTTTCCCAGGATAGAGGGTAGGGTGCCTTCATACAGTTTCGCCAAGTCTGTCTTAGGGTGACGGCATCTCGGTCATTTCTATGCCCAGAATGCGCGCGCTTCGATCTCGTTCGGAGCGAGCGCTTAGCCCTGCCCGGCGCTTTGGCGCAATTTTAAAGGGGCGATGCAACGATATTCAATTGGAATGTTTTTCACTTTACACGAGCTCACTGGCACAAGTGGGACTCAAGGATACTCGCACGTAACGCCACTGACCAAAAACACCTTAGTAGCGCTGTAATTTCGAGGAAAAAACCGAGCGTTTTCATTCATTCTCTCCTTCGGAAAACCTGATGACGTAGCTGGGCGGTGGCAGTCCCGCCCAGTTACGATATTTGAATGCGGCTCATAGATTGGACGCGAGCAATGCGTGGGCACTTGATTTGGGATCGAGAAGCTCGAGCTCGAAAAGCATTAGCTCGAGAAGAATTTGGGTAATATCCTGCGTCCAATCGCTGCAATGACGACAACACCTAACCATAACAATGTCTGGAACTCAGCGCGTGTCCTGTGCCTTGCCAACCCCAGCGCACGGCTATGATCAACATTGGCGGCATATAATAGGCTCCAGATCACGTGGCCGCTTGTTATGGTTGCGAGTTGAGGGGGTGAACGGTGCTCGTTATTCTTAATTTTTTTTTTCTACGACTTCGATTGCGTGTGGTGAAAGACGAACGGGTATTTCACGGGTCGTTAGCGTTAGGGATCCGTTTTAAGCGGTATTTGCGCAAATACAAAAATCGTTGCATCGCCCCTTTAAAGGAGCGATGCAACAATTTTTGTACTGTGCACAAATACCGCTTAAAACGGATCCCTAACGTTAATTACCTATGAAACACGCGGAGAAACGAGCAGCGTTCACCCCCTCAACTCGCAGCCAGAACAAGCGGCCACGTGATCTGGAGCCGATTATATGCCGCCAGTGTTGATCATAGCCACGCGCTGGGGTTGGCAAAGCGCAGGACACGCGCTGAGTTCCAGAGATTGTTATGGCTCGGCTGTTGTCGTCGTTGCAGCGATTGGACACGGGTCACAACCCGAATGCTTCTCGAGCTAGCAATTGTCACGAGCCCAAGTCGAGTGCCCACGCAATGCTCGGGTCCAATCTATGAACCGCATTGAAATACCGTCACTTGGGTGTACTGCGATCCCCGAGTTACGTCATCAAATTTTGCAAAGGAGAGATTGAATGAAAATGATCGCTTTTGTCCTTGAAATTACACCGCAACAAAGGAGTTTCTTGGCAAATGGCGTTGCGTGTGAGTATCCTTGAGTCCCAGGTGTGCCAGTAAGCTCGTATAGAGAGAAAAACATTCCGATTGAATATCGTTGCACAGCTCCTTTAAGGTCATTCGGCATGCGCAGGCAGTTTTCAATACAACAATGAGTGTCTTCGCCCTATGACAAACGCACATTGAGGCACCCTAATAGAGGGGTGGTTCGCGCTCCCTCAAGCCGGACAAAGGCGCCCCGGAAAAGATTGCAGCATTGATCTCTAATCGATGACATAGCAGAACTAATAGAGCAACGCTGCTGAGCAGGCAAAAGGCAAAAGTACAAGACAGCGAGATTGAAAATCTTTGAAGCGGAGTGCAATCCGTTCACCAATCATAATTAATCGAGCCGCGCTGAAATTTGATGTCACGTGCAGTTGTTGATCATGAGTCAGACCCACGGGTCAGACCACTGATCAGTGATGAGCTAGTGTTCCTTGGTATTCTGTAACCCGTAAAAAGACGTACCCCCCCCCCCCCCCCCCCCCGCCCTTCTTGCGCCGTCACTTAATGCTGGATGTAGCTCGTTTCTGGACTGCGAGTGCCGCAAGTTACAAATACAGTCGGCAGAGTCAAGTAAAACGCTGCTGTAGAGGCACACACACCTTCACGCACATTGTACTAGTAAAACACATCCACATGACGTCGAATCTTGATCGGTATGCAAGCGTACGAAGGCACAGAGACGTAGCACTTCGGCGTGACAAGGAAATTTTGATTACGTCGCGAGACCGGTGAAACTTGTTCTCGACGAATCGTGCCTTTTTCGTGCGGCCCTGCACTTTCGTAAAATTTTCCACGTGTTCTCAACAGTAAGTCTCAACGCTTACACAGGGTCTTGGAAAACCTCTTTTGCGAATGACGACGAACGAGTAGAAAACGTTTCTCCAGCACGCTGACGGCTGCCTTTGTAACGCTAGCAAAACCGCAATTTGTTTATTTGCAAGATGGCCGCCCGGTGACTTCACTAGCACTTCAGCGACCAAGCGGGTATGCGCGATCAACAATAGACCTATCGCCAAATTACCCAAGCATCAAGGAGAATGCAGGGATTGGTGTTCCACGCGCCGCACGTGCTGGCCTCACATTAGTAACTTTCCAAAGCAGATGTCTAAAACAAATTGCATCTTACACGCGCGTTCGTCAACGCTTTATTTTGCTTATTTACTTCGAATCTTTTACACGGGGAAGGCATAGGCGTGCGGCGCCTGGAACACCAATCCCTGCATTCTTCTTGATGCTTGGGTAATTTAGTATTAGGTATATTTTCATAGAGATCAATACTGCAAACGTCCCATCTTTTGCGGGGCTCCTTTGTCTGGTCAGAGGGAGTGATGGCGGAGCGGCGGCCGTGTTGTCTGGCGAGGGCGTGAGCGTGCCAATATAAAGCGGCACTACAGCGTCTATCCACGGGCGCTAATGAATAAAAATATTTAAACCAAGAAAACAAAAATGGAGCACGCGCCATCAGCCCCCGTTCGAAATTCTATACTTGGTGTCAATAATTGTTACAGTTGGTCCTGCAGCTAGAGCGCTCGTTTAGCCGTGCCGCTGTCACACTAGGAGCTCGCGCTCGTAGCCTTGGGGCTTTGTACGCACTAAGATAACACGAATGTATTCCCGGCGAGAAGCACGTAAGGGGGCGCTTCAGCGATCCTCACTCTAAAGCCCCTTCACGTTTCAAAAGTAGCGCAAGGTGCGTGGATCCACGAGGCACGTGCCGCACTTGGGAAGATCATGGCTGCACAGCGCAGCAATGATCAATATTTCAGACGTTATGCTCTTCACAGAAGTAACGCGCGGCACGTGTCTCGAGCATTTCCAAAACAATTAATGGCGTCACTTTTCCCAAGATGAGGGGCTTTACCTCACTGCGGCGGCTACACGCGCTAATCAAGCGCTGATGTTTTTGTTCCCACATACAGCACCGATGTAGCTTTCATGTTAGAACCGCGAGTCACCCCGGCATGTCCGGCCGTGTCTCGTATACCGCATTTAGGTTGCTCCTGTTGCTGCGCTTCATGCGAAGTACCTATGTCCCTGTTTTTAATGTTGATTCAGTGCTAACGTAGCCAGATAGCCCTGCGTTATCTGTGAAAAAATACATTTAAAAAGGGAGAAAAAAAGTATCATCGATTCAATCTTGTTTTGGGATGCGAAAAGGATCCACCTGATAGCGACTCCCAACCCAAACTTCTCGACGTAAGCAGGACTGGTGAAGGCGAGCGGGTTGAACATGAATACATAAAATTGAAAGAATGAAACACAGAGGACAAGCACAGGACAACCACTTTCTTTCACGAAAGAAAGTGGTTGTCCTGTGCTTGTCCTTTGTGTTTTATTCTTTCAATTTTATGTAAGCAGGAACGGGCGTTTTTTCCAGCTTTTTTTAATATTGATATTTTGTTGCACAAATCTTGAGAAAAATTTAGGAAAACAATCAATGACAACGCGAAGAAACATGCGCACGTTATCGCGCGGCGTGAAGCCATTTACAACTGTTAAACTGGGCTCTAATCTTTTCACGAAGTTGTACCGAACCTCTTTATGAATTTTTTTTATGCGCGTTGTAGAGTCGCTTTTCTTGATGCGCAAGTAGCTCAATGTGTGCGGAAAATACCGAGAGTTTAAATATTCCACACCATTGAGGTCTTGCTTTCACGTTTTGGAAAGCCAAAAAACAACCTCGTTGCTTTGCAGCGATTTCCATACACTTTGTCTGGCGTCGGTAAACGAGGTTTGTAAAACACATCTAAAACAAAACAGAAGTTTGTTGTTGAAATATTCTTGAATAGAAAACATAACAGACACAGACTACGTGTCTGTTTGCTCACCATTCATGGAGAAGGGATTTTGCTATCGCAGTGGCTAAAAATTCGACGGCCGCGGCGGCGAAAACTTACGTGGCGGACGTCGAGTGGAGCAACACGGGTGGTGTCAACCTAATTTCACACTCATTTTTTTTTTTTCGCAGCCGAGGTGAAAAAAAGTTGTTTAGTCTTGAGAAAGTCAATGCAGTTATCCTGCCAGGGTTGAACAAATCTTCAATAATAGCGAAACATCCGTCAACTGTGCTTGAGGTAAGTGCTATCTTTTGAATGAGCATCGTACCGGCGTGCGGTCGTGTATCACTACTGCGTGGTGCACGTTCAAGACCCCAAGCTAGCGATTGTACTGCACTGGCTAAATCGCTCATCTACAGCTGGGAGACTCGTCGTCCCTGTGAGGCAGACCAAGTTCTAGGCTGTATAAACACACACACAACCCAATTTTTCCTATCTGAAACCAATTTAGCTCTTGCAAAGTCTGAAAAATATTTCCCAGGGCACAGTTTCCATTGAAACACAGAGATTTCTAAAAAAAAAAAAAAAAACACTTTTGTCAATAACAAAAAAAAAAAAAAAAAAAATTGAGTCGCATGTAACACGGTAGGCAGTCTACCGCTAAACAGTACGATTTCATCGGTGTTCGCATCGAAAAAAGAGTGTCCTCAGAGATGAAGCGCATGACGGCCTAGCTCTTCGGCCACGTTGGGTGATCGGTCGGAAGTCAGAAAACAATAAAATTTCCGAATCGCACTCAGTGGCGGAGCGTCCATGCCCTGGAAGGAAATGCGGAGAAACCGAAACTCAAGACGGCGCCCGTACAGTGTTTCCAGACCACGAAGAGGTTTTGCAACTCGCATCCACGTAGTTCCGTTTTCACGCAGAGGAGTTTGGGTTTTTGTATTGCAGCGTTGAGTCAAGTCATCGGAATAGTTGATACAATCAAACCGACTTTAATGGACGTTAAAACATTTCTGTCAGACATTGCAGCAGAGTGACGCAATAAAAATAATACTAATTATAGCTCAATTTGGGAATACAGTTTTATCTAAACTGCTGTTTTATAGCTTATGATATTTGCTAAAAGATTAGTCTAGGAGTAAAAAAAGTGCATAATTTTATTAACTGATTTTAGGGAGTTCGATTGAGTTCTATCCAGTATCCACTGATTTTTGTTTTCCTCACCTGGCAACACTGGGACCCAAGATGGCGCAACGCATGTGGGGCAGGAAGAGAGTTGTTTGCGACGTGGTTGCGGCCTTTGAGTTATTGGATGGTTTTGTTCAAGACAAGGCTCCTATTTCGAGAACGAGCGGTTCAAATCAACGCCTCCGACTGCAGCGGAAGTAGTACCGAATCACTGACCGGTCCCACTTCACAGTTCGTTCATCAAGGGTGAGTATCCACGAAAGCATGGTAGCACAAGTTCGGGAAGGGGCCACAAAGCACTTTCCGAAGGCTGTGCCTACAGTGCCGCCCGACGGCACTCCAATCGCGCCTACAAGTGCCGTCCGGGAGTCGGACGGCGCGTGTATCCCTGGGGAGCTCGTTAACACACACCCCCGCCTGCGTTCACGCCGCTTCGCGGCGACAGTATGCGGCTGCTAATTACAAAGCTATTGACCCATTTGGCTCTGTCGTACACGCCGCTTCGCGGCGTCCAAACCAAGCCCCGCTTTCCCCGATGCACCTCCGGAAATGAAGTACCATGCTATTTCGTTCAGCGGAATTTCGGCGACAACATTCGTTTTTTTTCTGTGTTAATGGTAAAAAAATAAGTGTACATATCGCCAAATGCGTCGGCAAAATAAAATGTTCGAGAAAACAAAACCAATAAAGTAAGCCCGCAGTGGGGATCGAACCCGGGATCACGTGCTTATGTGACACATCTTACCAATACGCCACACTCCCCTTCGTAAAAGTCGTTTTGAGAACTCGTTTTATACGAGACTTTCGGACGCCACTTGAACGCGCGAGTGGAGTACCGTCGGATGGCATTTGAACGCTCTGCAAGAGTGCCGTCTGACAGTTTTCTAGACACTACGTTTTCCGAAACCACACCCGTTCACTCGTTCTGTCTAGTGGGTTTTATCAGAACGGAAGGGATATAGCGAGCGCTGCCGTGAGCGGCAGACTGGGCGAACTGCGATGAACAGGCGAGCTCTAGGAATCGAAAGTGTGTGGCATCGCGCGTCGGAGGGGCCAGGATGGGGCTTTGCAGTGTGCGCGACTAAAAGGACCGTTGAGATTATTCTTCCGCAGGCGTTACATTTCACCGTTCAGTCCCACAGCATAATACAATTCGCAGTAAAGTGAATTTGTGGGCAGTTCTCCTGGTTTTACAAGGGTCAGCAAGTTGCGGAACCGTTGGATTTCGGTCGTTGATCGCAGCGGTGACTGGACCCCGTCTCACCTCCTCTTCACCTCAGTGAGTGACCTACATAGTGACCGCAATAACAATAAAAGCGAACTGTTTTAATCCAGGTTGTATCTGAGTGCCGTCCGATGGCACTAAAGTAACACTGGACTGCACTCTGAGCACGCATTCGAGCGCCGTCCAAAGTCTCGATGGGCTGTAGAGGGGACCTGGGTCATCGCGCCCTGAGAAGCGGAGCCTTCCGTATCCGTAGTCTGAAGGAATAGGTTTCACTCGAAGTTTTTTGACCATATCCAAGCACTTAGCAAGTCATCAGGGAAGTGTCGCAATCAGCAATTTAGAAGATCTGACTATGAGCCGCTTGCCGCTGATTTGTTTGTCATAAAGTGCGTCCAAACAAATCCACAAATCGTTTGAGCAACCTCAAAATTCTTCAGGCACTCTCTGCGTTTGATATCACCACACATCGCGACACCAGCTTTGCGCGGGCACTTCCAAGATGAATTGCCGTTGAAATTAGTAAGTAAGCGATTTCAACACGTTATACTATCTGCAAAAAACAGTTCCTTAACCGAAGCAAAGTACCGAAGAAAGGAAGCAGACGACAGATGTCATCGGTCAGCCGCAGTCTCCATTTGGGAATTGGGATGAGTAACGGCGCAGAGCCCAGTGCCAGCCAGTCCTTCCCTACGAACAAGCGTCAACCACAAGGGATGACGGGTAGTCATGATGGGCGATGAAGTAGATGGCAAAGGGGCTGGCGATAATGGAGGTCGGGTTGCTTGGGCTACGGAGCTAACATCATGATCCCCTGCTACAATTCTATCATACTTGGTAGTAGGCTTCTCTTCCGAAATTTGAGTAAGACACAAGTTCAACTTTGAGGGCGTGTGGCGGGTCGCTACAAAACACTCTCGACACCCTGGCCGACCGAAAAAGGCCAGGCTGTGCTAGCGAGTCCATCTATGGAAAGCGGCAAGCTTTGATGTCATGATGCTTTTGGAGAGAAGTAGTTGTAGTTGTAATTAAATTAAATTTTAGGCACTTTACCCACATATGCAGGATATGTTTGGGTCTCCATCGACAGGACAAGTTGCCTGCTTCATGAAGACCTTCCTTGATGATGTGCGACATGGGCAATTGCCGTACGTGTGATCATCGATGCCTCCATCTCCCTGCAAAGGTAACCCATAGACTACAGCAGGTATCGCCTAGTATACAATGCCAGGAATTAATTTAAAGGGAAAGGCCGTTCCCAAGCTCCTTGAGAACCTGCATGGCGATGCCCTAGTAGAGGGGTGGCCAAGCTGCGGCTCTCCGCGTGTTAAAGTGCGGCTCGCCGCTCCCTCCCTTATCCCTCCTCTCTCTCCCCCACCCCCCCCTCTCTTCCGGAGCACTTCCCCAAAAAGAGAAATGAAACGCGTTTTAAATGTGCTACTGCTGCCTTACGCACAATTGGACTGCTTTTGACTCATATAAGATAGACCGAAATTAGTTTGAGTTTCGTTTATTGCTCTAAACAAAAAACCTGCCGCGGCCCCCCCCCCTCCTCCTCCCTCCCTCTGCGGCTCTTGAAAATTTTGTGATTTTGTTTACAGCTCTGTGTTATATATCTAGGGATGAGAGCATGCAACGACCGATCCAGTTGTTGTAGATCAACATGGATTACCCAGTCGGTCACGGAAGCACGTCGAATGAGAAGAACAGAGAATAAAAGCAAAGATAGGGTTCACTTAATGAAAGAAGATCAATGATATGTCTCCCCTATAGGGGGATCGAGCCCACAGCCTTTTGATTAGGAGCCCGATGTTCTACCCCTGCACCACTGAATGGCACAACGAACGGCATTTCATCTGGGTTTTTTAAGTCACACAGCTATTGCAGAACATTCATGTGACTCGCGTGGCGCTTGCACTCGCCAGTCATGCCCGGCAGCCGACGTGCTGTAGTGGCAGGCTTCCTGCCATGCTTTGTCGCGTCTTAGCATGGACTAGCCGGAGTGGCTACAAGTGCGGGTAAGCGCCTTGCGTTTAATTGCGGTTTGGTTGTACGAGAGCTCGAGCAGGAGGGACAGCAGTGAAAGCAACTCGCTTGTAATTGTACCATTACCAGCTAGTTCATGCTAGGGTAAGACAAAAGGATAATGTTGTCGCACCTTCCCTTCCATTTGGCAGCGGAAAAAAATTTAATTGATCCAATGGGTAAATTCGGATGACACATTGTGTGCAGGTGTGTGTCGCGGGAGTGATTAAAAGCTCATGAACCCAGCTACAAGCTTCGCAAGTCTTACTATACTCTGTGTCATCAGAGTTTTCTCGTAGGATCAAGGTGCATTTATTTCTTTGTTGTGTCTTGTGCTTAACAGTGTCGCGCAGTCTATGTACAGCATCCTGCGAGCTTTGATTGGGCCTGCGTGGCCGTACTGCCTAGGCGCCACACTCTTAGAAAAAAGGGTCAGTATAGTCCTCCCTAAAGGGAGGAACGCTCTTGACACATATGTTCCTTCAGAAAGGGAGAAACTTTCGTCCCTTAAGCAGGGGAGGAAAAGTTCCTCCGTCGACTGCATCTCATTATGGCGGCCACGAATCGAGCAAATCGAGCTCGGTAAGGCTTAACGAGAACACTAAGTCTATTGCACGAAGCGAGAGGAGCAGGAAATAAAAACGCAACACGAGCTTTCCGCGAACTGTATTTATTTCCGAAGTTTCTTTACCCCTGCAGGTAAAGAAACTTACGTTTCGAAAGCATGCAGTCACTCAGTCTTCTCATCGTCCGCACTGCGATGTTCAACGGAGACAACCGGCACTCAGTTCGCGCACTTTATGTCCTACCTTTGCTATTCCTCGAGCCACAATTCCTTCGTCAACCGTAGCGTCAACCGCACATCACGGAGGAGTGAAAATCATTCGCCCGCAAAACCAAAAGCCGCTCTCAAAAAAAAGCAAATCCGAAGCAACCTCTTGGCTTATCTCAGCACGGTAACACGAAATTATGGCGTAGCCGCGTAGCGTAAAAGGATGTTAAATCGCTTGCCACCAGATGGCAGGGTCAAGCAGAGTAATCGCACGTAGCTAGGCTAGGTGGCGCTAGGTACCGCCCAATTCATGTTTTACAAAAAAAATATTTTTATTTTCTTACGCCACAATTGCGTTTCCTTTTCTTCGGAATCTCTAACACATGCAGACACGTTGCGCACACTACAAACATCAGGTCAACATATATTGAACGCATACACAGGCATCGCACATACAAACATCAATACAACAGCACACTACCCCGATCACTACTAGCGAGCCCTGCGTTTCCGTCTTTTATAGTGGTCGTTTTGAACGTGCGGAATTTTTCGGTGACTCCCTAAGCAAAAAAAAATATTCCGAACATGTTCATTTTTTTCCAGCAATGCCATACATCTGAGGCTATTCTTAATGGCTCAGGGGATGAATTTCTTATTAAAAAGAAGACGCTCAATCATGCCATAATTATTTGAAGCCAATAAATCGAGCCGCTCCAATGTGGTTCCAAGCCTTGAGTTTGTTTTCCCAGATGGCCCTTCGTAGCCAGTATTTATATTGTAGTGTTCGTTTTTCTATTTGTGCTGTTCGCGCAAAGCTGCAATTGCCGTCTTGAATTAATCTCTGTAGAGCGGATATCCACTCAGCTGGAAGTGATGCTTCACGGGCACAGAAATCGCTTTTCGATCAACTTGAATGCAGTCAAAGCCGCGACTTCCGACAACTGTTAAGTGTACGGAGCTGCGCCGTTGCGAGCTCGAAAACTTCTAGCGCTCATCCCAGCGTGCCACTTAGAGGGCAGTTTCTACAGGAACCGTAATATATTTAAACAGTAAAATAAAGGATAGCGTGTTTTTTTTTTTTTCGATTTTGCCTGTCTTTTTTTTTTATGCTAAACTTCCATTATAAATATACGTACTTTCCGTCATACTTTCGTAGTGTTGTCTTTTCCCCAGAGCGCAATCGCTCTCGGGGACCGACAGTCACATTGGCCACTGTACGATAGGAGCTTACCGTTCAGACCAGCGTTCCAACATGACTATCCACACGTCGATCGACTGCACCTAATCCCTCAAGTGGTTTTAAACTCTTTAATGTAAAGCGGAATGTCATCCTGCGACACCCCGGCCCCTCCGATAACGGCCCGACCAGCGGCATCAATGCCCGACAGTTTACGTCATCTCATCTTGTTGTTACACCACTGATACGCGAACACACGGTCACATCGGCGATAATTCCAGTCTTCTGTTCACAACCCACAACACTGCCATCACGATGTCGCTGACACGAAGAAATACAGAACCACGTTGACGATGTTGCTGACACGCAGAAGAATCACGTTGAACGCCGGTTGGCACTCGGCACGGAAGGCACCCAGGCAGCCGGCAGGAAAACCTGCCTTCCTTGGACGCAGTTCCCGCGATTTCCATAACGTCGAAAACGTCGACACAGTTCCTCGTGGTTTCGCTGCTGTAGTTCCGCGTGTGTCCCGCAAATTGGAGACGGCCGTCTTACCCAGTGTATGTAGCACTGCTGGCACTGCTCCGGAACTTCGCTGTTTCTAGCGGCTTCGTTAGCTCATTTGATAAAATTAGTGGTAAAAACGTCAATGCAACCGAAATGTTCTGCACGTTTGGACTAGAAGACGGAATTACAGGCGGCCTTCGCTGCCGCTGAAGCTCAATCAACTCAACATTAATTTATTAAACAACGTGCGCGATGTGCTCGAAAAACGAAACCGAAAGAAGATGGGTCGGGAGGGCGAAAACTTTCTCCGGTCTGCCTGGAGGAGGAAAACGTCTCGGAGAATAATAAGGACTTTAATTTTCCTTTCATCGGTCTGGGTTTGTTTATGTGTGTTTTGGTAAACAAAAATAAAAAAAAAACTTTACAAAAAAAAAAAAAAAAAAAAAAAAAACACACTTTCCTGGGGATCGAACCCTTGACCACTTGGTCAGTAGCGCGATGTTCTACCCCTGCGCCAACTAAACAAGGAGGAACTCGCCCTCCTCCTTTCATCTGAACTGCCGTTCCTCCCTTCTCTGGGCAACTTGTCCGCAACAAGGAGGAACAGTCGCTTTTGCTACCTTTCTCCTCCCTTTTTTCTTAGAGCGCAGGCTGTCCTTTCCAGCATGTCATGGGCGTACTTGTTTGCACTTCGCATTGAGCAACTGTGTGCTCAATGCGAACACTGTCGCATTGAGCAACAGTGTTAGTGACAGCCAGGCTAGCACTTGACGCTTTGTTCTTAAAATTGAAAGGCTGCCATCGAAACGTTAAACGCAAGACACATGTGCATCGAAACAATGTGAGCCAGCATGCAAACAGTCGGAAAGATGGCTGCTCCGGCGTGCTGCACACAGCAGTTTGCGACACATGCTTTGGATCTTGCACACGTCGGGTCGTTCGGGTGGCTCCGCCCAGTTCAGGCAGATACGAAGAAAACTGAAATTTTTTTACGTTTAAGCTCTTGTTGGAATACTAAGCTTTTGTAGCGTTCTCCGAAAGACGTCAAATACCTTGTGCTCAAATGCCGGAACCATGCATTGTGTCTAGCTTTTATAGATAATTATTTTGTTCTCAAGAGTCGTTACTTGCGGCTCCTTTGGGCGAAAACTGCGCTGTGGTTCAATGAGACAAGGGTTGCTGAGAGTCGTTGTAGATTTGTTTGTAATTTCGAAGTGCTTTTTGAGCAAAGATCTAGCTTCGAACACGAACAAAGCCTTCAGTGACAAACTGGGTGAAGCTCGGGAGTGCGTTGTTTATTTGGTGAACAAACCCTTTTTTCCGTAATGGGAGCAACCAAAGCTAAGAAAGTCGTGAATGAGCCGGTACAATTTTTTTTCAATCAGCGTTTGACAATTTTAATGTATCGATGTAATCGCAACATGGCTGAAATGATGGTGTCCAAACATCGTAAAATAATCACGTTTGAGCACCGCGTACAAACCACCGATTGCACCACTGGTGTGCTCCCTCGACCTTGCTGTTCACAGGAGGAGAAATGGGAGGAAAGTGTCTCGGGGCTTTTTCCTCCCATTTCTGACCATTTCAAGCATGCAATCGTAGATTTATCTCGCCTTTCTTAGTATTTTCTGCCACAGCCACAGACGTGGCGAAATATGTTTGTTTGACGTAAATCTGTATGAGCGACTTTATACGTGGAACCGAAATATGCCGACGCCTTCAGGCTAAACTGTGCTTCTAATGTAGAAAGAAGTGCACAATGAGATTAGCTACTCATGCAGTGTGCTGGTACGGAGATTGCAGCTATGGATATTGTTTCACAGGAAAATATGTTTTGTTTTGCTGCAGTTTGTGTCATCAGACATTGCAGCACATCATACCTACGGCAGACGGTGGTGCCTGCCGTGTGCTGAGACCTTCCAAGGTGACCTGGGCAGTTACCGTACTTGTGAGCATGGGTGCTTCCATAACCTTGCCAAGGTAACCTCTAGACTTGGGCAAGTATCGCCTCATATGCAATGCCAAAACTTCCCTTTGCGAGGAAGGTCATAACCAAGCTGCACCAGAGCCTGCCTGGCTACCCCTAGCGTGACATATAGCAGCATCACTATAAGCGGCATTCCGTGTTTCCAGAATTAATCCTTTGTCGATCATTATCTAGAGAACCCGAGACTGATAAAAGCAGGGAAACAATGTCGGAGAAGAAAGACGGGAAAAGAATGTAATCCTTTGCGGCATTGGAGGGTGTTTTCTGGAGTGTACCTTTGTGGAAAATGTGATGTTTCTCAGAGCTTGTTTTGATTAAATTCTCAGTTTTTCAGAATAATTTAGATATTAAATTTGCTTGCTGAGTTTCTCGATTCTCAGAAAGTCAGAAGAAACAGAAAAAATAACCAGACACAAGTGTATTAATTAATTTATAGTCTCAATGATTGCGGAAGGAGTTGCCTGTGCCTAGACGAGGTTTCTTGAGCTGAATATGGCGGTGTGACTCTAGATCCTCTACAACTCGCAGTACACCCCAGTTAATACCAACTCCCCACGACAAAACTTGCAAACCAGGGTTACTTATCCTACCTAGTTTGGCGCAGCATGGCCGTCGGAGCTCTTGCGCCATAAAACCCGTAAACAACAACAGGGTTACTTATCCAGGTGTCGGTACATTAAGCTATCAGTCTCCTCGATTCGGTCACTGAAAAACTTTGTTTTACCCACCTTTTTAAAGGCTCCCTGACATACTTGCTACTCACAGCCGTAGGTGCCACGGGAACGTGCCATGCTGCATGGCTGTGCGGGGTGAAGTGTGAAATCTAGAAAGTTCCGCCGCCTTCGCTCGTCCCACAAAATCTGCGGGCTAATGGCTTCCTTCATGATAGAAACTGTACCCCTCTTCACGTTACGAAGCCCAAATGGTTTGTTCAAAACCCTTGTTTGTTTCGAGCATGGCCAGCACAACCACATCAGAGAACAGAATGGAACATATTTCTTTCGTGCTGCTGAGCTATTGTTGGGGTTCCGCAGGCTTTATTTGTTGCCATCGAAATTCTTCTAATCAGTTGGAAACAAGTTTTACTGCCAAACCCAACCCCTCCCCACCCCGACGTCACAAATACTGATCTCACATAGACAAGGGGAACACGACTACAACATAAACAGAATCACTTCTGGACACTAAGGCATACATTGCCAAGATTGCAGATGTCAAGCAGAACTAAAAACATTGCCCCGTAATGAGTAAAAATAATAACCAACTAATTAGGGAAGTTATTGAAGCTGAAAAGATTTCGAGGTTAGAAGAAAACTGTCACTAAACCTTGTCCAGATTTATTACAAAAAAGAATTAGATAATCTTGCATCCAGATAAAACCAAAAATAACAACAACAAAAAATCTTATTGTTTAAAAAGACAGGCGCAGGCAGAGAAGAAATAATACAAGTCTGAGTTGCAAGTCAGAGCTTCATGAATGTCTTTTCCTTTTGAGTGTGCCTGTGCTTGGTTGCGAATTTTTCGCGCTGTAGAGGAGTATGCAACACCAGCTTGCCCGAGCCTCCATATTTTTAATACTGCCAGTAGAAACTTTCACTTTGAAAATATGATGAGGACCGAATTTGAAAATTAAATGTCGCCAAACAATTTTTTGCGGACGTAAGGTTTTGGTTACGAGGTCAGTCAAAGCTACTGGTGTGTTTAGCCAATTTTGAGGCAAATTTGTGACCTTGAAAAAAATTACAGGTATACTGTTACATTCTCCTTAGCCTCCTGAAGATGTAAATCACTGGATTGAGCCCCTACCATATTGTTTTGTCTCATAACTGATGCAGGTATCTTCTTTTTTTCTTCAATTTAGTTCGACGTAGGAGCTGCCAAGGCGTCCTGTGCCTTTCACGTGAACAGTGGCCAGCACTGGAAGAAGCAATCTTTGGACTGCTGTAATCCATTCTTTGGGCAAGTGAATAAATTTCTTTGAAGCAGAGACCTGGTGTTTGCACAGCAGCTCCACAGAACAAACAACACAAACACAAATGTTTCTTTGCCCAAAGCCTTGGTAGCTGCTTGAACTTATTGATCTGAGCTTGCACGTTGCAAATGTTAAGGCAAGACGCAGATATAGTTAACGTCTCTCTAAAAAAATTGGGGGCACCTTATGCTTGGATGTCTAGCTTGATCAACTTGGATCGTCCAGCCGAATTGAAACAAGGATCTAGCCGAACTGAAGCATGCAGCCGAATTGAAACTTGTAGCCGAACTGAAGATTTAGCCAAACTGAAGCGTCCAGCCGAATTGAAACTTCTAGCCGAATTGAGGATGTAGCCGAACTGGAACATCCAGCCGAATTGAAACTTCTAGCCGAATTGAGGCGATAGCCGAATTGAGGCATCAGCCGGATTGGGACGTAACCATGGGCGGCCATACCCTCAGCGGCTAAGCGTTCTGTGCTTGCATGAACAAAGCGTTGCGCGCATGCGGGGAACGCTTAGTTAGATCGGCCTATTAAATCGGCGTAGCATGGAAGCCGCGTGGTAAAGTCGCGCGCACGCGAAGTCAACAATCCATTTCCTGAGCAATTATCGCGTTGCACTCCGGTCTGAACTCGACGAAGCGTGCGCGGGCAATCCATATGGCCAAAAAAAAAAAAAAAAATGATATGCGGTGATTTGTTTTACCGGTAATATCACGTATAATAGAAAAAAAAAAAAAAAGGCAAGCGTTTTTTTTGCGATCAGCTCGGCACGACTGTGCGTTGGTTGGGGAAAACCTGATTTTTGCTCCGGCGTTTCCAACAGGGGGGCAGAGAGAGATATATGTATAGATTCATTCGCCTCCTCCTCCACATTACTTTTGCTGTGTCTACAAATCACGGCCCGGCACACAAACTAGGCACACAGCCAAACAGGCGTACGCTCTCCGATTTGCTTTGTAGAGCCCGCAAGGCACGCAAGACATGTACAGAATTTTTTTTTTTTTAAATCTAATTAATTTGTTTAAAAAAACGTGAAAGATACACTTGTGCGATTTGTGCAGGTGAGTTATACGGCCAGGGGGAAATAGTTTAGGGCAGTGGTCGGCAACCAGCGGCCCGCGGTCCGAATCCGGCCCGCGAGGCAGTACCATGCGGCCCCTGGCCCCCCCGAGCGCCCCCCCCCCCTCCCCCCCTCAACGCGGTCAGCTAAAAAATAAAAAAAAAGATAAAGTTGTCTAATTCGCTGCCTGTTGCCTGCCTTCACGAATGACTGACGAGAACCTCCACAATGTTTTGCGACTCGCATTTAGTATACTTGAATGTGGATGTCCGCAGTTTGTCGAGCACAGTTCAACACCAGAAGTCTCAATGAAAGGAGTTTCTATGTTCTTGTGGAAATGTATCTCATGTCGTGTGTCGTGAAATAAAGAAATTGTTCATTTTCGATTTATGTACGTCAATGTGAGTTCGTGCAAGTGTTTTTGAGGTTTTCAGCACCTCTCAACTTCTTCACCATCTTCCGAGTCACGTGCGCTGTGACCTCAATCGCGTCAATGGGGTTGGCGCGGGGCTCCGGTAAAGGTCTCTCTCTAGAGCCATCAGTGAGCAGCGAGAACTATTAACTACATAGTTGGAAAAGCCGGTCGTTCTTTGGGATTCATCAGACGCAAGTTGTATTTAGCTCCCCCAGAGGCTCGTTTACTAGCTTTTAAGTCCTTTGTACAGATCTCAGCTTTAATACGCCAGCATCACATGGTCTCCCCACCATGATTACGTAATTGCCAAAATAGAAAAAAAAATCAAAACAAATCCGCGCGCTTCATATATAGTGACTATTCACCTTACACGAGCGTTTCAGCGCTGAAACAAAGGGCTAACTTACCGTTATCAGACGCCAGGCGCAAAGTCTCCCGTCTGGCGTTCATCCACAATATTTATTACGTTGATATTAACCTTAAGGAACGCTTATTGCCTCCCCCTCATCGCATCTTTCCCAGACATGATCATCCTCACAAAACTCGCTTATGCAATTGTCGCACGCAACTCGCCATTACAGCTTGCCATTGCAGCATGGAACTCATTGCCCCACCACGTTGCAAATATAACTGATAAAAACGAATTCAAATGTACATGTGAACGTTTGTTCCACTTTTCCCAGGAATGAGTCATAGGATGGTGTCCTTTTTGTTTTTCATGTGCGAAGATAGTTTAATTTCTTTTCCTGTAAGCCTGGTTGGCACGATGCTCCCTGTTTGTGTACGAGTGTTCTTCCTTTGAATGGATATATTATGTTATTTTTGTTTGTGTACGAGTGTACTTTTTCTTAGTGGGTATATTTGCATTGTTTCTTGTCTTTAAACAAATATGTATGAAATTTATTGTTTTAATATTTTTGTCAAAAACGTGTACTCCCCCTTCATACAATGCTCGAAAGGGCGCTTTGAGGTATATTAAATAAATAAATAAATAAAAATCCGCTCGCGACCGCGTGACCACGTGCTGGCGGGCGCAGCGCGAACAATATGGCGAAAGGAGGGAAGTCTTATCCGGGTCCGGCCATACCCGTCCGGCCCTGTCCCCCTCCCCCTCCGGCTTCTGGCGGCTGTTCCGCTGTTCACGGTCGCAGATAGAGCTAACGGTTTTGTGGACCTAGGATAGATGGCGCGACTAAAACCCCGTATGACAAAAGTTCTGTCGATGATACCAGGTTTTTGACGCATTTATATTTATGTTGGAACGACAAGATTTATAGAAGAGTTACCTTTTATCGAGCAGGTATTCGCGCAACCTCTATCTTTTTACAAGACCCCCATTGACGTCATGCCGCGTGTTTCTCATGGTCGCCGCTCGCGGCTGCAGGTTGAGGAATATTCTAATTTTTGCCTCGCGATTACGCGGCGTAATCGCAATATTTCGAAGGAAGGAGGTGTGTTTTCTGTCCTTTGTGACAATGTGAAGAATGTCAAAAGTAGAAGCTGCGATTCTTTCAACGTTAAAATCGTTGCACAGCTCCTTCAATTAGCCGGATTGAGCGGTATTTGTATACTATGTAGACGCATATCTCGGAACACGGACTGATTACGAGAACTCTACAATACGAAACAGTCTCTAAATACGGCCGCCTTGAAGTTTACAATATAAACACGTGCCATAATTCCAGTAATTAAAAGGGGAGTATATTCATTTGAGTTGGTAAGAAAATTGACTATGATTATCCTTATACTTAGTGTCCGCCTGGGAGCATGACAGGCGCCAAAATGAATGACGCGTGCCTCCGATATACATGTTTTTGTTGTTTTTCTTATGTAAAACTTAATTTGAACACGTTGGGGTTAGACCAGTATTTAGCGGGAAGTGTTTCCCTGTTACATTTACCCGGGAAATCAGGCCCAAACTTTTGCTGTACACTTTTTTGAAAGATATTTTTTGATGAAACGTTAGCCGTACACACATTTTGTGGGGAAAAAAGAAAAAAAAAAGACAAAGAGTAAAAAACATTACAGGAAATACCCCGGAATTTTCTCGCTTCACGAGAGAGTCTTCGAAGACCGTTCTTCTCTATCTCCGCTACGCTGTCCGCGATGAAGACGCGGCTGCTGCGCATGCGCGCCGCTAGATTTGTCTGCAGAGGTCTCTGCAGAGATGCAGATACGGCGGAAACGATATACGAAAACTCCCTAATGTTTTTGCCTTTACTGTCTGCAAAGAAAGATCACACTGACACGCTGGCTGGAGGGAGAGTCTGGGATTGCATTCTGATGAACGTGTTCTTTCGAAAAGGGCAACGATAGGAAAACAACCAGCTTTGTTGGTCAGAGCACGTTCTCGTTAGATATGTCATCGTTGTCCGAGAAACCGCCTCGGCCACCACTCACACCTCAATGCGAACTACTAACCAGTTCGGAGAACTTGCTCGGGGAATACCGTCGTGAGAGTTCGGAGCTGATCTCGCAACAAGGCGTGTCTCTGGCCGGTGTTCTTCCTGCTCCCTACGTGCGACACGGAGATAAGGGGGCGAGGAAGGCGAGGAGGGCAAATATACTCAGTTTTCTTTCGCGTCCGACAGCAGCCGACGCTATACCATCCATGCAGTGGAGCCAATAGGGAATTTTCGCAGACCGCGTTATATGAGTTGAGGAGAAAAGCTAAACAGGAAAAAGTTGGAAAAGCGTTTCACGACCCTTTAATAATATTTTGTATATGTTATAGGACATTAGTGGGAGTGCGTTGATAGAAAGGGGGGGGGGGGGGTGCGGCGGGGGCGCTCTGGGGAAACCTCGACCCCCCCTAATGAAAAATCCTGCGCACGCCTATGGGTATAAGGTCTCTCCTCGGCGGCCACGGAGTCGGGGGCGTAGCTGGCTCGCCTTTTTCGCGGTGTGGTGGTGGTGTGCGGTCAGTGGCTGGCCTCATGTTTTGCTTTGGTGCTGTGTCAATCACCTGTGCCACCATCGTGCACGAAGATGAGCCTTAACCCGAAGAAGAAGTTGTGCTATAAGGATGGGAAAGACGTGCATCGTTCCCAACTGCAATTCGGGGTACCGGAACTGCGCAGAGCGAGTGTCCTTGTTTAAAGCTCTATCGAATGGCGCTCGCCTGGAGCAATGGCGTCGTGCAATCCCGAGGGCCGATCGCAAGTTACTACCTAGTCTCCTCATCTCGTTGACCAGGTGAAGACCAAGCTTGACAGTCTAATTTCTGTCGAAGACTGGGAATGCGAAGACGTCTGGACAGAAAAGGCTCAAGAAACCAAGGCTGTGGACTGCATGCTATCTTATGTAACTAAAATTTTGAGCGTGAAAAAAAAAAAAAAAAAAAGCTACACGCTGCTTTGCATGCCGATCAGCTTTCAGCATCGACAAGAACACTTCTACTGAAGCAGCCCTGACAAATGTGAAGAACAGAGGAAGCCTTATACACCCCAACAAGAACCTTTTCCAGCTATACTGAAGAAAGCGGAACAGTTCTTCGTGGAAAATAAAAGCCACCAGACTGTCTACTGGGGCACAATCGACAGTGTTCTTGACACATGCACAATAACGTTTCCGTGCGCTGAACACAAAGAAGAAACAACTGCCCAGTTGCTCCACTACTATTTCAGCATGCGAATGCGACAACACTGTAAGCATATTACGATGAGTATCAACAAACAAGCTCAACAAATAAAGAAATCAGCAAAGCAGCGCTCTTCTTAGTTTAAGAGTATGGGCGAGAAACACAGGATGTAGGAGGTGGCGTTCTTTGGTAGCATGTAGTGAACTCAGCTTTTATGTACATATAAAGCAAAAATACTTGTCAGGTATTTTTTTACCTGTAAGACAAAGTGCCACCATATTGTGAGAGTATAGATGAAAAGTGATTTGTCTTATAACCGCTACTGTTGTTTGACTTTCAGTCACTGTGTCATCATGTCAATCAGTATGTCATCATACTGTGTCATCGTTTCAGTCACTATGTCATCATAAATAGGATTTTTTTCTGCTCGCAAGGTTTGTATGTTCCATGTTTAGTATATGTATAAACCATTTGTAGCGCTAAAACCTTCATGCGCATGTAAAGAATTATTTAGGCCCTGCTATGTAACATTATTAGAATTGATTTTTTTCAATAAGGCAGGAGCAAGGGGGGAAAATCACCCGACCTCATATAAAGCCACGCAATGTGTGTGAACAAGTTACGGAACTGTTACCAAAGATGTTGATTGACAAAACATGCGAGTACGACCCAGGTGTTTACTCGAAATTACTCGAAACTATTGAAGGCCCAGTAGATTATGCCGGGAAGTTTTATATTTATACGAGTATTTTTGTCACGTTGAGTCATCATGGGAATGTTCTCGTTTAAAAAAAAAAAAAAAAAAAAAAAAAAGAACCGCACGTTGGAAAGGCAATCATGCGCCAACGTAAATCCATCATTTCCCTACACAGTACAAAGGGACCCAGTAAAGAATGCATAATTTCCTTCACAAGCCCTCTATACAAGCCTTCACAAGCCCCTCTATACGTGGGCGCCATCTATCCCCGTGCGAGTGAAGTGCGCTCGGTGCGCCGTACATAATGTGGTCGCCGCGCGAGACAGAGAGTCATCACCTAAATGTATTTCTTCCACCGTGGGCTATCCCTTAAGGAGCTTCGCCCTTAAAAAAATAGTTTGGAGAACGGATTGCAGTACGGAGAACGGTTTGGACAGCTCTTCGCTCGGCCACGAGTGCGGGAGCGGCTCAGCAGAGAACGGGCAAAATAAAACTGAGCGAAGGGGGAAAAAAAGTTGTGTGTATGCTTATAACGCCTAGAACTTGGCCTGCCTCGACGCCCGACGAGTTTCCCGTCTGTAGATGAGAAATGTACCCAGTGCAGTACAACCGCTAGCCTGGGGTCTTTAGTGCACCACGCAGTACTGATACACGACCGCACACGGTTACGATGCTCATGGGGCGGGGGTGGGGATGGAATCCAGGATGCTGGGTTCTGCAGCGCGAGCTTTCGCTCCATGAGCGAAGGGGTCTGATGGCAGCCTGCCTCCCGCTGCTCGTGGACGGTACCGTTAGTACCATGGTGGAGGCAGCGACGTGCTCGGGCGCTCCGCAGGAAGGTCCGCAGCCCGCCTCCGGAAGAGGAAGCCACCCTGACGATACCATCGCCTCCCCCCCCCCCCCCCCCCCCCCTTTTTTTTTTGTGTGGGTCGTTCGAATGCTTTGATTCGGGCCCGTTCGCGGGGCACGTCGCTCACGTGGAAGTCTCAAATTTGCATGCGAGCCGTGCTGGCTTTCGATGGATTTCTTCTGGACAGCGCATACCGCGCATTTTAATGACGCGCTAATCTCGTTTGGGCACTCGGCGCCCGGGAATTCGATTCCTGCTCGCTTTTCGTTTCACCCCCTCCCCTTCCCTCGTCTCTGCCGCCAGGAAATTTTCGGGGGCGAGCGAAAATCTGCGAGCGCGGGCACGTTTCCGCCGATTGAGCGAAACGCTCTTGTTTCTCCCTGCTCGTGCGCGGTTGTCTTTTCCCGCGCTGGGAACGAACGCTTCCGCGGTCCGCGTGCGCCTCACGTCGGCCGGAAAGCGCGCGTCGTTTTTCATTTTCGATGATACCGGATCCGGCCCGGTCGAATCCGATCTCCCTGATCACCTGGCGCGTCTGTATACCTGGAGTGAAGAGTCTTTCGCTCCTGCTGCGAGTACTAACCGGTGCAGTTATCTAGGCCGAACGTTTTAGCAGGGTCCTTCGATGTCCGTTTCCCTGTGACGCATGCTACCTGGAAGGCTTCTTCGACTGGTCTGTTTACCGTCCCATCTCGCCCGTGCATCCGTCGCCAAGTGCCGACAGTCGCAGGAGCCGACGTGTTGGAGGTCGCCGAGTCAACTCCGGAAGGTGCGTGGATGGAGCCGCTCCTCTCTGTGCACGCACGTGGACGTACACTTTATCGAATGCAGACGCAGTTTAGGAATCCGCGTCTTTGTGGTTGAAACAAATACAAGGAGATTAGGATCCGGCGGATACGTTTTCTTTTCTTTACGCCTGGAACTGGGTTTGTGTGCTCCTGCATTGTCTTCAACTTGTGCGCGGAGCAAGGCGTCAGCGGGCTGACTGCGTCGGGCGTTGGCGCGCTGGTCGCGTCTCGCAGCCGCACGGCGACGTCTGCTGATGGCTATCGAACAGCGCGTTGATGGAGCGGACCCACCCGGCGGGCAGGGTGAGGTCGCCTCACAACGACGCTCCATTGTCGCTGTCCGATCCCTGATCGAGATTCGGACACGAAATTCATCAACTAATGTAATTAAAAAGCCGTTACGAAGTCGCTCCGTTATGAAGGCGGACGCGCCGTAACCTCTCGCCATGTAAATAGCCTGATTTCTAGGCGGTCTTTTTCTTTTTTTTTTTTCCTAATTACGTTTGTTTGATTCTTTATTGCGAGTTTCGGCGCGCGTTCGTGTTCTTCCGGTGAAAAAGAGTCGAAGCATGTGAACGCGGTCGCACGCAGCTGGAAATGATTAATTGCTGCGCAAATGGCTTAAAAGGGATAGTGTTTTTTTTTCTGTCGGTTTGTTTTGCTTTATTTTTTTTTTATCCTTTATCCACGTTTTTCTGTCGGTTTGTTTTGCTTTATTTATTTATTAATTTTATCCTTTATCCACGTTTGTTGCTCCACTCGCACGCTTTCGAGAACGTGTTCATTTACGTATAACGAAAGACTCGTGTCATTTTTCAGTCACTTTGTGCGAGTGTTTTTTTTATCTGAAATCCCGCTTCGCGCTTTCTAAACAAAGAAAAAAAAAAAAGAAAAAAAGCATACCTAATGAAACAGAAAAAAAAAAAGAGAAAGATTCAATTCGGAGCGCGGGGAAGAAACAAAAAATTAAGCCGTCGGAATGCTTGTCTATTAATAATGCTACGGATAATGAGAGCGATAAATCAAAGTGAAACGCCCAAGATAAGAAATATAAAGCGTGACGTTCTGTGCAAAACTATTTAAATAAACGATTTTTTTTTTTTTTGGGGGGGGGGGGGGGCATTGTTTGTTTTAGGTGTGTTTCTATTTTTATTTGCTTGACTATAGGACGTTTGCGTTTCTGGTAAGACGGTTTCTTCCTCGAAGCTGCTAAAAAAAATCATGGAAAATGAAAAAAAAAAAAAAAAAATTGGAACAATATTTGCAATTTCTTTTCTTTTACGATAAATACCGACGCATAGTTGGTCCTTTGTGGAACTATTTGAGCGCATGACTTTCAGCCGTCTGGACTGTTTTGCAATTGTTTCCTTCCTCTTTTTAAAATCTGGATTAGTCCAGAAAATTTCCGTCTGGCGCATCTGTCTTGAGAGACTTCTCGGGGGGATTCTCTAGTAGAACACGCAGTTGTCACGAATCGCGGGGTTTTCTTGCAAGCTTTGTGTGGGAGCTCTCGGGCGCGCCAGCGGTGCAAGATGCATGGTGTCAACTTTCGGTCTTGTCCGTTTCCATGCGGCTGTTTATGAAACCGGGCGGAAGAACCCTCTCCCCAGGTGAGAGAGGATATGGGAGCGCCGGATGGTGCCTACATTCTTCGAAAGTCGAAGCCGACCGAGAGCATTGGTTTGTTGTATTTTTTATTTTAATTTTGCTTGTCGACTGAGGGCAGTGCTCACAACCAGGCATCTCGAATCGCGTTCACCGCCGCGCAGACGGGCAAACTCTCTCGCGGATTGTTTCTCGGTACTGTACTTTTGTATTTAGTTGCTTTGCCAGGCATCTTGAATTGCGTTCACCGCCGCGCAGACGGGCAAAGTCTCTCGCGGATTGTTTCTCGGTGCTGTACTTTTGTATTTTTAGTTGCTTCGCTAAAACAAAGAGCGGCGATGGGCGCTAAGAAGCTCATTGCTGATTGGTCAGATTACGAGCCCTGAAAATGCTGCTAGTCTCAATATAAAGACGTGGACTGGAGGGAAAAAGGGTGTGGTTCGTCTTTGGGGTTAGGAGTGCCCGGAGCTGGCCGGGACTCCGCTCGTCATTGCCTTGGTTTTAGAGTCGCGATTGTATTTTCTGTACGCAGGGCTGTGACCCTAGTTTGCCTGCGGGCCTGAGCTTTATTTTAGCCTTCGGGCGTGTTTGTACTACGGTGCGTGTGCGTGCGCGTGTAATACGTCGGGTCGTCCCTGCGAGAAGCGTGAAGACTCCGGACTCCGTGACGACTCCTCTTTATCGACAAGGGACTCCAAGACAGGCTTCGGCAGCGTCTGGACTACAGATAAGACTTTTATTTTATGTTGTGATTGGCTAGGGCCAACGTGTTCGATCAATTTTAAGTGTGCCTTATCGAGGGTTGTTCGGGAACGTTTTTAGCGTTTCTAACCGGGATGTTAGTGCATGTACTCCCGAGGGTTTTAGGATAGTTCACTAAGTGATTTCTATGTTGTGTCTACTTTGTCGCCGCGCTCCACCGACTGCTTGGTGTTAAGTCTGATTAAATTTGTGTTTTGCTTTTGACCATCTACGTGTCGTCGCCTCCTTACCTGACATTGCACCGGGCGTGGACCTATCGTCTGCCATCGGTCCAACCTAGCACTTTGTTTTTGTTGGCCTCGGAGTGGACTATTGTTTTCGTTTATTGAAGATTTTCCCCACTTCCGTGACAAACTGGCGTCCGCGACAGGACCGGTGGCGATGGTGTAATGTCGGAGTGAGACGACCTCACCGTGGAGAGTCATAGCAAGCGTGCATAAGTTAAGGGGACTTGCGATAATTTTTTTTTTTTTATGCTCGCGCCCTATTAAAGTATTGAGATGGACCCCGGAGGCTTGTACGCTCTTGGGAAAGAACTTGGCTTAAACGGGGCTGAACTGCAAGCCTGGGTTCAAGAAGAAAGGAATCGAATAGATAAGAACAGGGAACAAGAAGAGAAGAATAAGGACAGAGAGGAGCGCGCTCGCGAACGAGAGAGGCAAGCTCAACTTAGAGAAGCGGAGCTTCAAGCTGAATTAAAAATGATGGAGCTGAAGATTCGGCTGACGGAAGCCGAAAATGCAAGAGCGAGGACGAACAGTCCTTCGAACGAAGGTTCTGTGACCAGCAGCGCTGTGCTGACCAGTCCGCAGCGTTGGATGTCGGCCTTCGATGAGAAAAAAGACGACTTAGACGCCTACCTCCTCAGGTTCGAGCGTCTAGCCATGGGCCTACAGTGGCCTCGCGACCAGTGGGCGACGATGCTCGCGCTGTGCCTGAAAGGTGAGGCGCTCTCGGTCGTTGGACGTCTCAGCCCAGAGGAGTCAGTGGACTACGATGCCGTTAAAAGAGCTTTGATGAGAAGGTTCAGATTGACCGCGGACGGTTTCCGCGAAAAGTTCCGGAACGCCAGACCTGAAGGAGGAGAGACCGGGGCCCAATATGCAGCGCGTCTAGCCAGTCTCTTCGACCGCTGGGTTGAGCTCTCTGAGACGGCCAAGCAGTACGACACTCTTCGAGATCTGCTCCTAGCCGAGCAATTCCTCAAGGGCTGCTCGCCAAAGCTGGCCCTCTTCATCAGAGAGCGAACAACCAAAACACTGGCCGACATGGCAGACTTGGCCGACCGATACCTGGAGGCGCAAGGAACGCAGTCGCTTGGGATGAAGGTGGAGGAAAAGAAGCCGACTCCCGAACCCCCACGGCCCGTCGACAAGAAAAGTACAGGACAGCGGCCACCACTGCGTTGTTTTCTCTGTAACCGGCTTGGGCACCGTGCCGCTGATTGCCGGGATAAAGTCACAACTAAGGCATCTTGTTGGAGGTGCGGACAAACGGGCCACGCGGCCAACTCCTGTCAAGAAGGATCAAAAGGGCATTCTCAAGCTTCCTGCTGTGTGGCTACCGAGCCCACCAAGAAGAAAGAAGTGGTCGTCCAGGACGGATACGTGGAACTCAAGAACGGTGACCGTCTCCCTGTGGTAAACTCCACGATAGAGGAGGAGGAAACGAATTTGACGAATGGAGTACCCGTGCGAACCGGTAGGGTAGGAACGCGCAGTGTCACCGTCCTACGCGACACCGGCTGCAACACGGTAGTCGTTCGGAAGAATCTCATCTCGGAAGAGGAGCTCACGGGAACTTCCAAGGCGGTCTACCTTGCTGATGGCACCGTTAAGATGCTGCCGGAGGCGAGACTGCTGGTGCGGTCTCCATTCTTCAGTGGGGAGGTGATGGCTCTCTGCATGGAAAGTCCTCTGTATGATATAATACTAGGCAACATTCCGGGCGTTCGAGCAGCAGCAGATCCCGATCCCGAATGGGAGGCTGAACCAGCAGCGGAAGAGAGCAGGCCCGAGACTGACGTACGCAACGAAGAACCGATTTTGACCGCGGCGGTTGAAACAAGACTCCAAAAGAAGGCGGCTGAACACAAGACCACGGTGCCTACACCGTTGAGAGTATCGGAAGTTCAGGAGGGAGCAGTTACACCAGACACTTTGAAGAGTGAACAACACAACGACTTGAGTCTGAGGACGTGTTTCCAAAACGTCGGGAAAACTATGACGGGCAAGAAGCGGAAGCACTCCTGCATGTTTGTGGTAAGAAACGGAATCCTGTTCCGGTCCTACAGAACGTCACCCGGAAGAGAAGTTCACCAATTGGTGGTGCCTAAGAAGTACAGGACCACCATCCTTAAAATGGCGCACGATGGGATTCTGGCGGGTCACCAGGGTGCTCAGAAGACAATAAACCGAGTGCTCGAAGAATTCTTCTGGCCTGGCGTCGGAGCAGACGTGAAGCGCTTCGTGAAGTCCTGCGACCGCTGTCAACGCACGACGCCGAAAGGAAAGGTCCCCAAGATGCCCCTGGGGAGTATGCCGCTCATCGAGACGCCCTTTCAACGCGTGGCCATCGACATCGTGGGCCCCATTTCACCGACCACCAAGAGGGGAAACAAGTATATTTTAACGATGGTCGATTACGCGACGCGGTATCCAGATGCTGTGGCGTTGCCCAATATCTCCACCGAGCGAGTAGCCGAGGCACTCGTGGAGATGTTCACTAGAACTGGGGTTCCCCGAGAAGTGCTCAGTGACCGCGGTTCCAACTTTACGTCGGATGTCATGAAAGAGGTGGGACGGCTGCTCTCCATGAGACAACTGTTCACGACGCCCTACCACCCAATGGGAAACGGCCTTGTAGAGAAATTCAACGGAACGCTCAAGACCATGCTGAAGCGGATGTGTCAAGAAAAGCCAGCAGACTGGGATCGCTACTTGGCACCGCTGCTGTTTGCGTACCGAGAAGTTCCTCAGGCCAGCCTGGGATTTTCCCCTTTTGAGCTGCTCTACGGAAGGAACGTACGAGGTCCCCTCTCTGTACTTAAAGAATTGTGGACGAATGAGGCGCTGGAGGAGGAGACCAAGACAACGTATGAGTATGTCTTCGAGCTACGCAACAAGCTCGAGGACACCTGTAAGATTGCCCACGAGGAACTTGAGCGGGCCAGCGAACGCTACCGTCGTTGCTTCGATCGGAAGGCCCGTCACAGGCACATCGGTGTGGGCGATTTAGTTCTAATCTTGCTCCCCACCGACCAGAACAAGTTGCTGATGCAATGGAAGGGACCATACCCCGTAGTCGGACAGAAAGGCCCCCTAGACTACGAAGTGGACCTGGGGCATGGCGTAAAATTATTCCACGGTAACATGCTTAAAAAGTATGAAGAACGAGCACCTGACGAGGTTCCTGCGGCTTGTACGGTTGTCGCATTGGAGGAATCCGAAGGAGAGGGCGGTTTCCCCATGCTGAGATTGCAGAGCACCGAAACTGCGAGCGATGTCGTGTTCGCACCTGGGCTCGCATCGGAGTGCCGAAAAGAGGCCGAGGCCTTGGTTCAAGAGTACAGGGCCATCTTCTCCGACGTTCCAGGACGAACCGACCTTATCAAGTGTCACTTGAAGTTGGAAACGGACAAGCCGGTACACACGAAGCAATATCCGTTACCATTTGCAGTGCGCGACAGCATCGAAGACGAAATACGAAACATGTTACAGATGGGAATTATCGAGCGGGCAGACTCCGCATACAATTCCCCTGTGTTGGTGGTCAAAAAGCCCGATCAGACTCACCGCCTCTGCGTCGACTTCCGGCGGTTGAACGACGTGCTGGCCGCCGACTCAGAACCCATGCCGCGAGCAGACCTCTTGTTCGCAGAGGTCGGGACGAAACGGTTCTTCTCTAAGCTCGACTTCAGCAAGGGGTATTGGCAGATCCCCTTGACAGATGAATCAAAACCAAAGACTGCCTTTTCCACGGCCAGTGGCCTGTACCAGTTCAAGTACATGCCGTTCGGACTGAAGACGGCGCCGGCAGTGTTCACGCGCCTTATGCGGCTCCTGTTGGGAGACATACCGGGCGTTAGTTTCTACTACGACGACGTACTGATCGCTACTGACACCTGGGAACAACACCTGAGCACTCTACGGCAGGTGTTTGACAGAATTGGCAAATCGGGGTTGACTGTAAGGCCCACCAAATGCGAGATTGGCCTAGAGGAAGTGTCTTTTCTAGGACATCAGATCGGCCGCGGAGTAGTGGCCCCCCTTCCGAAAACCATCGAAAAAATCCTGGACGCAAAACGACCCGAGACAAAGCGTCAGGTGCGAGCGTTCTTAGGCCTCACGGGCTACTACCGAGATTTTATCTCTGGATACGCAGAGATCTCAGCGCCCCTCACTAACCTAACCAAAAAGGGAGAGTCGAACACCGTGAAGTGGACACCGGAACACGAGCGAGCCTTCGACCAGCTGAAGAAGAGCCTTACGGAGGCCCCCATTCGGAAGCTGCCCAACTTCGAGAGGGAGTTCGTGCTACGAACGGATGCGTCCGATCACAGCATTGGCGCAATCCTGCTGCAGGAATATGATGACACGCTACACCCCATAGCGTACGCCAGCAGGAAACTTCTCCCAAGGGAGGAAGCCTACGCAACTGTTGAACGAGAGGGATTAGCCGTAGTGTGGGGCATCGACAAATTTAAGCCCTACCTCTACGGGAGAACATTCGTGCTCCAGACAGACCACGAACCGCTCCAGTACATCAAACAAACCCGGCACGCTAACGCCCGGGTAATGCGTTGGAGTCTGAAGCTGCAAGAGTATGATTTTAAAGTTCAGTATATCAAGGGAAGTGAAAATGTGGGGGCGGACTATTTGAGTCGTATGTAAACAGTGAGAAATAGTTTGAACTTGTATGTTACAGCTGTCCTGCGTGTGAGCAGGGTTTTGTCGTCACATTTGTATTTTATTTGATCTTGGGTACATTTAGTTGATTTTGTGTGCATTTTGGTTGCAGAAATGGCACCTACGCACAAATTGCCTATGTCGTGTACCGTTGGATATGTTAAGATTGTTGCCCACAACAAGAGTGATTGTTTCTTTTTTATGCCATAGTGTGTGTTCTTTGAAGATGTTGCTTCCGCATTTTCTTGAATTTGATGTGAACAGAGTGCCCCATTGTAGGTTTAGAGATGTGTTCTTGCGATTCGCTCTTTGTTATTGTGAAATATTCACGAGTGAATATTTTTAAAGTGGGGAGTCGTGTCACGAATCGCGGGGTTTTCTTGCAAGCTTTGTGTGGGAGCTCTCGGGCGCGCCAGCGGTGCAAGATGCATGGTGTCAACTTTCGGTCTTGTCCGTTTCCATGCGGCTGTTTATGAAACCGGGCGGAAGAACCCTCTCCCCAGGTGAGAGAGGATATGGGAGCGCCGGATGGTGCCTACATTCTTCGAAAGTCGAAGCCGACCGAGAGCATTGGTTTGTTGTATTTTTTATTTTAATTTTGCTTGTCGACTGAGGGCAGTGCTCACAACCAGGCATCTCGAATCGCGTTCACCGCCGCGCAGACGGGCAAACTCTCTCGCGGATTGTTTCTCGGTACTGTACTTTTGTATTTAGTTGCTTTGCCAGGCATCTTGAATTGCGTTCACCGCCGCGCAGACGGGCAAAGTCTCTCGCGGATTGTTTCTCGGTGCTGTACTTTTGTATTTTTAGTTGCTTCGCTAAAACAAAGAGCGGCGATGGGCGCTAAGAAGCTCATTGCTGATTGGTCAGATTACGAGCCCTGAAAATGCTGCTAGTCTCAATATAAAGACGTGGACTGGAGGGAAAAAGGGTGTGGTTCGTCTTTGGGGTTAGGAGTGCCCGGAGCTGGCCGGGACTCCGCTCGTCATTGCCTTGGTTTTAGAGTCGCGATTGTATTTTCTGTACGCAGGGCTGTGACCCTAGTTTGCCTGCGGGCCTGAGCTTTATTTTAGCCTTCGGGCGTGTTTGTACTACGGTGCGTGTGCGTGCGCGTGTAATACGTCGGGTCGTCCCTGCGAGAAGCGTGAAGACTCCGGACTCCGTGACGACTCCTCTTTATCGACAAGGGACTCCAAGACAGGCTTCGGCAGCGTCTGGACTACAGATAAGACTTTTATTTTATGTTGTGATTGGCTAGGGCCAACGTGTTCGATCAATTTTAAGTGTGCCTTATCGAGGGTTGTTCGGGAACGTTTTTAGCGTTTCTAACCGGGATGTTAGTGCATGTACTCCCGAGGGTTTTAGGATAGTTCACTAAGTGATTTCTATGTTGTGTCTACTTTGTCGCCGCGCTCCACCGACTGCTTGGTGTTAAGTCTGATTAAATTTGTGTTTTGCTTTTGACCATCTACGTGTCGTCGCCTCCTTACCTGACATTGCACCGGGCGTGGACCTATCGTCTGCCATCGGTCCAACCTAGCACTTTGTTTTTGTTGGCCTCGGAGTGGACTATTGTTTTCGTTTATTGAAGATTTTCCCCACTTCCGTGACAGCAGTTCGTATTGAATTCAAACTTAATTACATCGCCGCTTTAGTGAGAAAAAGAAACATTTAAAGGAAAGCTAAAGAGGGTCATGAAAAAAAAAAAAAAAAGATAGAGGTGAATTTTAGAGTATTTCTATCCAGTGAATCTGAATATCATGTTCGTTTTCCTCGAAGATGCGACCCAATGCGAGAAAGCACGAAAAACCTCCGACCAGTCGTTACGTCATAAAAGGATCTTTCGGCCGCCAAGCGCGCGCAGTTGCAAGCTTGCCAGGTATTAGCGGCGAGATGTTTTGGTGGCGCCCTCCTATGGTTCCCCTTTGTGACGTCATTACCTTGCGAACAACAAGTTCGATGGTGTTTGTAAATAGCACGGTGGAAGCCTGAAATCATTGCGCTCTCAAAGGAACACTGCCAACACCGTCGAAACTAAAGTTCTTTCATTCCTCTTATTTCCGTCGATGGCATACCCTTCCCGACGTCATAGTCAGCTTTTGGGCCAATCGTGGAAGGCCGACCACAGTGACGCTTTCGGTCGCGCACGTCGCCAATATTCCCCCGCACTGACAACAATCGGGACGTCTTCTTTTCTTTTTTTTTTGCTTATTTGAAGTTAGCAAGAGCGGGCGTGCATATCTTTAATGGGCGCTGAATATGCGCTAGAGCGGAGATTCCGACAACCCCTTTTACAACGTAACGGTCCGGAAAGGAGGGGGCTTCAGCGGTGCTTTGAAAATTACTTTCTGCAGCCTCCGTGCATCATATTGAAAAATAATCTCGGTATTCGCGATCCTGGAGGCCAAACTAAGACTATTTAAAATACTGAGCCACTTCAGCTTTCCTTTTAAGGACGGCGAGCTGGAGTCGTCATCCACCCATGATATGATACAGAAATGTTAATGTGCTTGATAAGATAAATAAACTGGCACTGTTTTTTTTTTACTAACAAAATTAAGTTAATTAATAGTAGGCCTAGAAGTGCCTTTTCAGTGTTTTTTTTTTTAATTAAGTTTCTGCGCATATACCTTTCAGAGCTGTTACATTCGTTTGTTCGTATAAGTCATTATATACTTGCATACGTGTAGTGAAGCCCCTTGATAATATTCACGCTTGGCGTTTCTTACAAGTACCGGCATATCCTCCTCTATATACTCACAAAGCCTGGCAGTTCGACGACAGAGCCATAGAGTGCCCGGCGGCAGATTTCGAGCGCGAGGATCTGGTAGCACAGGGCATCAAAGAGCCATTTCTCGGGGAACCTGGACGTCAGCGCACAGCTTTTGCAGCGGCGTGGACCCGAAACACACTTGTTCGCTCGGGAGAAGTGTGTATTGGCGTCTCGCCTCAGCGGGGTGCCAGTCACGTGGGTCGTCTCTCATCCGTTGCCTGCCGCTTCACCTTTTCCATTTCGGCGGCCGCTTCTCGTGGCGATCTGCCAGGCTTTGTCACGGCGACACGCGGACTGACGTCACGGAGCTGCGGCGGCGCTGCGATCGCGCCGGGCGGTGTGGGCTGAATGGCGGATGATTGGCATGGGTGTCATAGCATTTCAGCATGCCGCAAAGCTGCGTAGCTGTTAATTGCACCGAATGGTACAGCAAAAATAGTGGAGTGAGTTTCCAGAAGTTCCCGGCGGACTCTAAAAGGCGCAGAAGGCGGATAATATCCGTGGATCGAAAAGAATGGTCGCCTTCCATTTCAATCTCCGTCCCGCGGCTTGCTTATGTGCAGGGAAACCGTCGTCAGATCGAGACCACCCAGATTTTGTTCCCGCGGTGTTCGCGCACAAAGCACCGGCCAAGCGCTCGTCGGTGGCTATACGCCCGTGCGACCAAGCGCGGGAGGCAAAATGGACAGAGCGTTACCGCGTGTCGTGCCTTGTAGTCATGAGGATAAGAAGAATGTCATAGCTTGACTCGAAGGACGCTGTGCGTATTTAATCAATTAATAAATACACTTCCGCAGACCCACAGTCTGCTGATCACACCGGCAGCGCGGAAACCGCCTCGAGAGACTTGTACACCTGCACCGTGTCAGCCGTGAACTGGCTTGGCGGAAAAAAAAAAAAAAAAACTAAATAAACGACGACGTGAGCCATTGACGTCGCTGGCAGAAAGTTCATGTCGGAACTCCAGCAGGCCTTGCTTACGGCGTGCGGATCGTCGAAAGCAACGCCGTCCGCGCACAGTTTGTCTCGATACCGCTGCCGTTCAGGCTTGGACAGCGAGCTCAAATAGTCGGGCATAAAGCGCGAAACACATGTACGACGAAACCGTCCGATCCGACGTCCGACCAGGCAATGCGACGGTCGGAGGCGAGGGTTTTCAACGCTCTCCGGTGCTATGAAAACCCTCGCCCCCCAAGGTCATTCCGGCAGTCCGCACGTCGGATCTGAAGGTTTCGTCGTACATGTGTATACGTTGTATACGTTGGCAGCAAATGCGACGCACGAATAAAACGCACAAATAAATTTAAAAGCGTCCCTACAACGTCAACAACGAGCGCACACCACACAACGCAATGGCGGAAACACGGAGAGCCTGGCTGCTTCTGCCCACGTAGCTTCTTTGCATGCGCGGCCTTCCGGCCGTGTTGGTAAACAGAGCCGCGCCGCGTGTCGGTCTATAATATTTAATAACGTTATTCGTAAAACATGTTTTCTAACGTAACTGCGATCAAACTACGTCCCTTCTTTTTGAAATACTGAAAATTACAGCCCGGAGTGATGTCGCCTCCTGGCTTTTTGTCCTCCCTCGGAAAACATGGCGGCGCTGAACGCATAGCACTGAGGATGATCGGTGAGTCGGGGAATCGGACGAAGCTCTCTTTTTTAGGTGCCCGACGATTTCTCAGGCTTTCAAAAGGAAATCGCCAAACGGTTAAAACCAATGGGTTTGGTGTCTGTGTACCCTCTTTCGGTTGAGACTCCGCCGGGGCAGCGTTTCACGATGAGCGGCGCGACGTGGTCCCTTACGTCGCTCACAAAAGTCCACTGCGCGTTCTCTTCGGCCTCACACCGTTTCCGAGAATTTGAGTTCGCTGAAAGAACTTTAAAAGGGAACTTCAAACCCGAAAGCGAAGCGCAGTCTGCTCACAGCGATAGGCGGGAAGCACCGGGCGGTTGATCGCGGGACGGGGGCGAACACCACACGGAGGCGTGAGAAAAACTCGAGTTGCAGGACGACTCAGTCTTTGAAGTCACTGCACTGGCGCGGATCGCGCAAGAACTTCGAATTCGGCTTTGGATTTTTTTTTTTTTTTTGTACAAATACTGAGTTTTTAAGTTTCGAATTTTGAGGGTAATGTCCAGGAATCGTTTTGAATCGTTTAGGATAATAAAAAAAGAAATGATTTTGACCTGTCAAGCGTGTCCGCCGGTACTTCTGTCACCATGTCCGCAACAAACGCCGTGTCCTTTTTTTTTTGCATGATGCACGAGCAGAGGGGACGCTGGAACTGAAGTAGCTTTTGTGTGTGTGTGTGTGTGTGTGCCTGGCACGTACACGTACGTCACAAAAAAAATTTTTTTCCCCGAAGAAAAGAAACGAAGAAGCATTGGCGCACTATTTGCGTCGCGAGACTCATTTCGGGATCCCGCAACATGCTTCTTCTGTCTCCCTGTCGACGTCTCGAGATAGAAGCACATGTTTACAAATCGCTCCTCACTCAAAATCTGTATCGCGACGTGACGTTTTGACGTAATGTTTCTTTTCTTTTGGGAAGGCTTGTTTTGTATCAAAGCACTTAAAAAAAAAGTTATATTTTTGTGTGTGTGTGTGTGGGGGGGGGGGGGCTCTTTAAAATACAGCTTCGTGCGTTCTTAGGGCGCACGCACACGTGCATGTGCGGGGGGGGAGTGGAAATGAAGAACGCCGCTGACTCGAGAGCTCTGTACAAATGGAACGGAAGTTGGGAGAGTTTTCCTTTTCATCGACATCGGGCGCAAACAAATGACGTCCGCTCGCTCAGTCGCAGATGCGGATTGCGATGGGCCGTCCGAATCGGATCGATATTCCGAAACGGCAACGGCGCAAACAGATGACGTCAACGACACAGGCGCGCTTCGGTCCCGTTCGGTCACGCTATAGTGTGCGCTCGAGTATGGACGAAACATTCGTGCCGGCCCTGCGGAATATGTTCCCTCTCTCTCTCTCTCTCTCTCTTTTTTTCTCTATTTATTTTTCTTCTTTTTAGTCGTGTTTGCGCAAGTAGAACCAGCGGTGACACTAAATAAGCTACACTTACGGCGCACCCGTTTCTAAGTTTTCTTACGGGCGCCGCCATTTTCGTGCTTAGTGTGGAGCGGGAGCAAAAGGCGATCGGTTAAACGATTCGAAAATGCGACTTCCTGAGCTGTAGAGACGGTGTCGCGAAATTCGGGCGAGATCGTTTAGCTCTGTCGCGAGCTGTATTAACGTCTCTGAGGGACGGAAAACCGTTTCTTGCGATCTTAGACAAAACGTCCTTCAGGCAGCTGGAGACGAGGATTTTTAAACATCAAGATGGCTGAAGTGTGGCCACTTCGAAGAGTAGCTTGAGCGCGGGGTCTCTCGTACGACATTTTCAAATGTGATTTAATTAGTTGCAATCAAATCGCTTGTAAACTAGTTAATTTATGGATTGCAGTTGTTCACGAGTTTTAGAAAGCGAGGCAATGACTTCGAAACCAGTCTTGTTGCCCTGTTTGGATTATAGAGATTTTTTTTTTTTTTCTGGCGGCGTTTTTAATTGTTTTTTCACCCATTATTTCGAGGTTCGCGAGGGAGCTTTTTTTACCACTGTGACGTTTGGTTACTCGATTCGATTTCATGGTACTTATAGAATGTAGATAAGGATCCGGGTTCTGAGCACCATAGAAGCTTTGTTGTTATTTGTCCACGTAAATAAAATTTCAAAAACGCAGTTTTTTTTGTTTTTTTTTGTGTGTGTGTGTGTGTGTGTGTGTGTTTTTTTTTGGAGGGGGGGGGGGTTGAGGGTTCGATTTAAGGATTTTGGGGAAGGCCAGTGCCTCAAGCGTTCGCAGAGGGCCCTGCGCTCTCTGTCCCTATGTCCTCTTAAAATGTTAATATAAAATATTTATAATTAGAATGGAAATTTTTCGATTACCGATGCCGAAAAGCAGTTAAATTTAGAATTACAGAGTACTCGAGACCCGATTAAATTGCAGCAAAACATTTACTGGAAGTTGAAAAACTCGGGGGGGGGGGGGGGGGGGGTTTCCCTCGTAGCCGGGTATGCCGCAGTGCGTGGTCGGCCTCCTTGTGGGCGACCGGCGCTCGCCCACGAGAGCCCACGACGCGGCCCCTTCGCCCTCCGCGTTCGGAGGATAGAAGGACCGTCGCAGGCCGCGCCGATGTGATACAATGTTGCTCGGCGACCGCCTCCTCTGATCCCCTCGGAGGAGAGTCGGCAGAGAAAAATGGCATAAGCCGCAACTGCTCTTTCTTTTTTCTTTTTTTCTTTTCGCGCGTTTGCGTTGCGAGGTTGGTTCGTGCAGCGGGGACGAGAACACGTTGCCGCTGTTTTGCATGGCCGCTCGTTCTGAGACTGCGAGCTGCTTTTCCACGTAGCCTCGACCGAAGAGACTCCCCGCTCGGGCTAAGGCGCAAAAAAAAAAAAAAAAAAAAGAAATGAGGCCTTGTCATAATGGTCGTAATAAGACAGAATGGAGGGAGGTGGCCCGCGCGCTCGCATTTGCATAGAAATGGCATTGCTTTTGAAGTTCTCTTATCGCTTGCCTTTGTTTTCTGTCCAGTCGTGTGTCGCTTTTGTTAGCCGCATTGCCTCTACCTCGGTTGCGTGCTCGAGGGACTGGCATCTTACGTGCGGGGCCGCCGCTTTTTGGCTCGTACCGGGACCATTCGTGGCGTCTCGCGTGGCGCCAGTTTCTGCCAAATCGAGCCTGCGACGCCGAATGCCTTCGCCCATATTCAAGGAGGGAATTGACCAAAAGATCAGTGCAACCATAAGTGTATCCTAAGTGGCTGAGTTTTTTTTTTTTTTCTTTTACAGTGACAGTTGTTCTCCTGTTATTCGGCGGCGTAAGCGTGAACAAAACGTTTCCCCGCTAAATTGTGCGGAAAAATTGACGTCACGTGACATAGGAACCAATTCAGTTTCCCCGCTAAATTTGGCGTGAAAAGATATCACGACCTTGTTGCCGTTGTCGAACTCGAAGGGCATCGCGTCTTGTAATCGTCGGGCAATATATTTTTTGTCTTTTTCGTTTTTGTTTTGTTTTTGTTTTAATTGCAAAGCGCGTTGGCACTTACAAGAATATTACGGTGATTAGTTCCATCCAAAAATATCCCGATCCTTCGCGCTGTCGAGGAAAAAGTGCACGTACGCAGTAAGCGCACCGGTGCGGCGGTCTATGTACGAACTCGGCACGAAAAACTGCGTGTGCGACCAAAAGCGTCGCTGGGGTCCACTTTCCGCGAGTGGTCAAACGCAACATGTATGGCGTCTTTAGTGAAATTAACTGTGCCTTCGTCCGCGGCAATGAGAGCAGTGTCAGACTGTGGACTTTGACGGTGGTGGTTTAAGAATTGGGCCAACCACCGTGCTTCTTCACGCACGCACGCACGCACGCACGCACACACGCACACAGGCGCGCACGCACACACGCACGCACGCACGCACGCACGCACACACGCACACACACACACACCATGGAACTTTCCTTCGCCACTGGTGATAAGCAGCCAGGATCACAACTCATGACGTCACGGCGAGGTAAATCTTGGTCGGGACACCGCGGAGAGGAACCGTAAGAGGGCAGTACATAATTGTGCAGGACGCTTTCAAAGCCGCTCTGTGCATGCATGGAACGCGGTAACATGGCGCCCACTCGTGCTTCCGAGCATCAAGCAGCCGCTTTCCGAGCGACACAACCGTCTCCGGCATCTCCGTAACGAGGCTCAAGGTTGGTTGGTTAATACGTTTATTGAATATCTGCCTTCTGCCTGGAGGGCCTCAAGGTAGACAGGGGGATAAGGGAAGGGGGAGGGGGAGGGGGGGGGGAAGTGATGGGTGATGATGATTAGACGAACCTACCGACCCCGGAGGATCGGAGGAAGACGCTCAAGGGTGGGCTGCACGAACGCATCACTTATAACGGGATATAAATTTTACGCGTTCGCAGTGCTGCTTTTTTTAATGCTTATTGTCTTTTATTGCTATTACTTGACACGTATGCATCAGTAGTATTACACTCTAAAGAAAAGCCCGTACGTTTACTTCCTCGCACAACACTCGGAGGGCCAATCACAACAACTTACGGAGGCAGCTCAGCGAATGACGATGCCGAAACGGTGGGTTTGTACAGCTCCTTGAAATCTTTGTATACCCTTGATTTCGCAAAAAACAAAAACTTTTTAAGGGCCCTTAAATATCCTTGAAATTTTAAACGATCCTTGTATTCCTTAAAAATCCTCCAACAAATGTGTAAATGGGGCCGCATCGTCTGGCAACATGGCATGTCGTTTGTTCTAAATGATAAAGCCAATTCAATCCAGGGTATCCCTTTTCATTGCCATTTTTGCTTTGTGTGAGTGTGTTGAGGATCGTGTTGGTGAGAGCGAAACACTTTCAGTCGAGATTGAAAGCCGAAATGCCGGTTGGAATGTGTGAGTTCCAGCCTTCTTGGCTGGAGCACAAAGACTATCGCCAGTGGGTGAGAGCAGATACGAATGACTCCCTCCGAGCGTAGTGCGCAATCTGTCGAAGCGCTATGAAAAACCACGATGGCCTACTCACTATTTTACTGTTGAAGGAGTTAAAGTCCTCTGTACACCTAGCGAAGCAGACGTTTGCTGCATACTTAGAAGAGTGCAAGCCTATTGAAAATTCCATCAAGGTACGTAATTTGGGACACTGACTGCCAGTCAGCAGCCTCGGTGGAACGTGCCCTGATGGTCCATCAGATGACTTCTGACTGCCACTGCCAAGGGAATTTAATCAACAAGGGCAGCATTTATATAAGAGTAAAGATATACGGACTCATAAATATCGCCAAATGCCTCGACAAAACAAAATGTTCGAGAAAAAAAAAAAAAAAGGAGAAAAAAAGCAGGTTTACCGCGGATCGAACCCGCGTCCACTTGCGTACAAAGCGGGCACATCAACCCCTATGCTATGCCATCTTTTTTTTTTTTTTTCCTTTATTGCTCGTATCGCTTAGGAAACTCGATTTGACCATTCGTTTTATACGAGTTTAGCGGAGTGCGTATAGCCATTTCCGTCCGAAGTGCACTCCGAAGTGCGTATAGCTTTACTTTTTATATAAAGCTCCAATTCCGAGGTGGCAATCTTGGATGGCTGTGGAACGGTTCACAAATCCTTAAAACGAATGTAATTCGTGACATCAAAAATCAGGAAAAGTGTGTACCCGTCCTTTTTTTTTTTTTTTTCCCCTTTTGAAATTTGCGTTTTTCGGGCAAAAGGGACATTCGTTTACAAACGGGACCACATGCACCGTAAGCATGTTTTAAAGAAACGCCCTCGATGTCTGAACCTTTCGGGACGACCGTATACACTTTAATTCACAAAACCTATTCGACTCTGTTGAAGCTATAGCCCTTAGCAAAAAGGGGCCGTACTTCAAACGAAGTTGAAATATATTTAGTACGAATATTAATTTTGTATTTATTCTGTATTATTTTGGCCGCATTCGAAATACGCGCGTAAGGTAGTCAAAATACATTATAAATATGAATCAAAAAATATTTTATATATACCAAAAATATTATCCCTTCACACTCAAGATGCCATTTGTGCATTAAAGACCGGTTACACAATTTTTTTTTCTGTTTTGTCAGCAAATGGTGTCCCTGTGGTATTTGAAGGCACTACTAAATACATCTCACAAAGCTATTAGAAACGAACACAAACACACATACCATGACGCACTGAACAGCTCATTCACAATCCCGTTGACTGCTCTGGAGCCTTTATAGCCTACATATTGAACGTAATCATTTTTTCGGTGACCACCTCTGCGCTTATTAAGGTTCCAAGTATTCGATCTTCTCCTCGGGAGTCTGTTAAAGGGGAAACAGTGTTTTGAAGTTCGTGGACAATATCTCTTACTAAAAGGCATTGGTACAACTAATAACAATTCGGCGCAGTCCCTAAAACAATATCCACACAAACGGCTCATAAAATACATGTTATTGCTTCTCTGTGTAGCAGCACTCAGGACGAAGCGAATCAAGGCAGTTTCTTCACTTTTAAATACTGTAAACGACTTTATTTTCGTGCGCACCTAATTCTCGCAAAGTTCGCGAATCGCCTACAATTCCGAAAAATAGGTCCCGTGAACAATTCCGGCAAAATGTAAAAACATTAAAATCTATATTGCGATCCCAGCGGGTCGCGAAAATTAGAATTTGCGAATTATTCCAAAACTCCAACTTTGGCCTAAATCGCGAAATATTGAGCCCGCGAAAAATAAGTATTTTACAGTAGTTGTTCTACCTTTCCTTTTTAGTAGTTGACTATTTAATATGGTGGTTAATGTCACTATATTAAAGTAACTATTCACACCACGTACAATGGTGAGTATACACGTTCAGTGAACTAACATTGTGCTAACAAAACCACGCCAAACGTATCTGTTCACAGCACCTGCTGAAGCTTTCCAACATCAGCAAATGTTGTGGTTGTAGTTCCCGAACCCCGTTTGTGATTGGTGTGCAAGGAACTGATCAGGTGTGTTCTTGATAGAAAAAAGGAAACAATAACAAAAACTGGGCCGATTTATCAGTGCGATGCTGCGCAATTCAGTTGACAAACTAATCAAATGTTGTATTTAGGCGCTTCAGTGAACTCCATATCTGCTTGAAGTGAACTTCTAAAAGGGGAGCTTTTCAATATTTTGGTACTTTAAGTCAAACTACCAAAGTATTGCAGTCAAAAAATACTGAGAGTATAACACAACAGTATTTACGATTTTCAGGTATTTTAAGAGTATTCTGCACGTATTTTTGATTGCTCCATTTTTTTAGGGTTGGAGTATATTTTGCATGAATTAAATAAATATTTCAAGAAATATATGTGAAAGGTATTTTGTGCCTATTAATTTAGTATTTACATATTTCAAAACGCATGAAGGGAACTTCAAATGTAGTTGAAGTAGAGGTATTTCAAAATGATTTTTAAAAGTATATTTTAGTACTAAGTAAAAAAAAAAGAAGTTTATATTTTCGGTCTATTTTTCGTGTACTTACAACTATGAACTGTATTTCAAATACACTCAAATTAGAATGTGGTATATTTCAAACGTATTAGTTTTCGCAAAGGGAGAGAGCAAGCATGCATGGTACGACACACAGCCCTGGCTTCCACGGACGAACGCGAGCAGCAGACATATCTGAACTACGCTCGCGGATGCTTTTTGTCTGCACTCTTCATGAAACAATAATAATGAGGTGCGACACAGCGGTACGGCCAATAGCCAATGCCAGATAGAAAGGTATAAACTTTCTAGCCCAACCCTCTCGGACCGAGTCAGGAGCATTTTAGTATTGCCGCGCGAGATTCCGACAATAAGCGCATCGCTCTAAAGAATGCTCCGGCTGCAAATGCAGGTAAGCCTTCAGCATGTTATGCAAAGCACTCGTACATCACTCGCCGTACTTTAGTTCTACTCACCTGCCATGTACAGTACGTTCGCGTCATAGAACGATCCTTTCGTTCGCGCGTCTCCGGCCCAGTAGACCTGGTACACCCTGTCGTCTTCAACTACACCGCTTAAGTCCCTTACATCGTCGGAACTCACAACAGGCTGGGTCTTGTCGAGTAGAAATTCTACTAAAACATAAGACATTGTAGAGCCCGGGCAGGCTCGACAGGTTGGAGCAAGCGGGCAAACAACGAGTCGAGAGCGATTGCTCATGGAAGCTCGGCGAAGCTGGCGAAGCGAAAGTGGCGTGTTCGGCGTTTCGGCGGGCTTCTGATCAGGGTTGTCGGTCGGTTGCGTGTCATATCTCTTACATCAGCGGTTTTATGGGCTCACGTCCCGAAATCGTTTTCTCGTGCATAAATTATTTTTCATATTTATAGATTTGACGAAATAGTGGTATCCGAACGAACTTTACGTCCTTTGACCGTTTGTCTGTCTGCACGTCAAAGCTTTTTGACGTACAGTCAGAGACAATCGATCTACAATCAGAATCGCCACCAAGACATCTTGATGGCATTTCGCGGCGGCCGACTGCCACCAGGAAACCATGAGAAAGCCGACAAGCGGAGTCTGACTGGAGTTTGACTGTCGGTCAGAGTAACTTGTTGGCCAATCAGACATGCTTGACGTACAGTCAGGCACAGTCAGCGGTCCACTAGAAAACATTGACTGCCAAACAGGGTTACGTTGATGGATTTTTCCTTCGGGAAGAAAAAAAGCACCCAGTGAGCAGAAAAGTTTGAAGAGAAAATCAGTTGAAATGGAGCTGGAGGGAATGCGTGAGAGGAAGTTGAAACTCCAGAAAAAACTCCGAAGTGCCTGCTTGAGTCGGCAGATATCTTCTCAGAAGATGCTGAGGCGAAGATGACTTGACACTTTTGGCCAAGACCAATAACTTTCGCTGAACAGCAGTAGGAAAGAAAACCGTTATAGCTGCTGTAGAGCGAGAAATTCTTTGCCAAAAAGGAGCTTATTTCTTAACTCTTGTCAATAAAGGAATTTCTTTGAACATTCCTTGAATTTTGTCTTCTGATGCCCTTGAAATTCTTGAAAAATCCTTGAATTTTTCATCGAAAATTCTGTACGAATCCTGCGTATGTTTAGACCAAAAAAAAACGCAGACTGAGTTGTGACATTAAGCAATGCAAAACGTCACGTTTGCATTGCTTAATGTCACAACTCAAACTGCGTTTTCTGGTCTAAATATGTTTCGGCATTGCCATTCGCCCAGCTGCCTCAGTAAGTTGCGGTGATTCAATCTCCGAGTGTTGTGCGGGAAAGTAGACGCACGGGCTTTTTTTAGAGTGTAGAGACAAATCATTCTGCCTGCACCTCCCTCGTTTCCCCCAGTGAGCATATGCCGTAGGCTCATTTCTGACGCATAGTTCACTCGGAGCGTGTAACGCATCGATTACGAATAACGATAAGTAAAACGTAAGCGGTTGCTTGGCTTGTTACGTAGACCATGTATCCGTATAGTTTTCCTTTCTTCCGTTATTGGTATCGAGAGTCGGCTCGTCGTGGTCTGTTGAACACTTCGATGCGTGTTGTTCGTTAACGACTCCCCACTTGCAACAAAGGCGCTCGGTTCGTATTCAAGCGTAACGCGTGTTTGGTCATCCTCGGTAGTGCAGCTGCAGTCGGCTCTCTTTACGAGGCATCCAAGTAGCAACCAAGCGTGCATTCGCTATCCTCCTCGTTCCCCTGGCGCGCGCGCACACACTCTTATTCTATTATAGCTATTTACTTACTTATGCGTGGCAGCTGTCTCGATGGCTCCAGGGAAACAGGCACTAGAAGTACATATATGCAGCGTGTTTTATGTTTTTCTTTCTGGAGGTACCGTACATCAGACGAAGAAAAAGGAAAAGGGGGGGGGGGGGGGGGGATTTGCGTTAGGTTTGGGTTTGACCTGGGGGCGTCAACGCGCTCTTTACAAACAAGACCACACAATGTGCGGGCACTGCGCATGCGCCCTGCTTGGGGGGGGGGGGGGAGGAGGAGGAGGAGGAGGAGGAGGAGGAGGAGGAGGAGGAGGAGGAGGGGGGGCGGGGGGGGGGGGACCCCTTTTCCTTCTTTTTTTTGTTCTCCAGATTCAAAATTAGAGCTTGTGGCTAGCGTTGCGGGTGTGACAAATGGACCCTGTATTCTATGGAGCTTTCTTTTATGAAGCCTCACTCTGTTGGTATTAAGGAATAAACAGTGTCACAGCTACAGAAACGCTTTAACCGGATGTGTGACAAAATCTCCACTTTACAGAGACTGATATCATTTTATGCTAAGACGGGTCATAGAAGTGCATTCTTGTTGCTTGGATTTTCAGTACTAACTTATAAAATCGGCTCATAATCGTGTGACAGCAAATGACTTATCTAATTGCCTTCTAAACTGGTCATGTTTTAAATATTTTAGTTTCTGAGACATTGGCGCTTTGTCCCTAGCCGCCTATCATGTAACCATATCTTTCTTTTCTTTTTTTTTTAACTGTGTTCATGAGTTTTTAGCACGCGGCCCATTCGAGCAGTCGGTGATAAATTTGTGTTAGTTTTATAAGCAGCTGATTGATCAAAACTTCATTATAACCATGCAAGTGAATTGTGCTTGTCACTCGCTGAAATGTCTGGCAGAGCCCCACAACTACGCTGACATTAAAGGAGCTGTGCAACAATTTCAGTGCTTTGCTTAAATAATTTGGGAGTTGGTGTCTCGACCTCTCTGAAGTAAATAACAAAAACCGCTTTTGCCTGCATGTACTAGTTTTTATTTTAAAAATGGTCAGAAATTGAGGTTTTCGGCACCCTTCAACTCCTTCACCATCTTCCATATCACATGTACTGTGACGTGAATTGGGGGGGGGGGGGGGGGGGTGGGGGGGGGGGGGGTCGCGCGGGGTTCCGGTTAAGTTCTTACTCTAGAGCCATCAGTGAGCACTGAGCAGCGAGAACTCACCCCCTGGGGACCAGGTAACCACGTATTTCTGTGGCGCGATCAACATGGCGAAAGAAGAAAGTCTTATCCGGGTTCGACCATCCCTGTGTGGTTGTGCTTCTCGTCCCCCTCCAGCTTCTGGCGGCTGTTCGCACTTCGCGGTAGCGCGGTAGCTGATGGTTTTGTTGACCTCGGGTAGATGGCGCCACTAAAACTCCGCATAATCAAAGTTTTGGCGATGATCACCAGGTTTTTGGCGCATTTATATTTACGTTGGAACGACAGGATTTATAGAAAAATTACCTTTTATCGAGCAGGTGTTTGCGCAACTTCCTTTCTTTTTACAAACTCCCCCATTGACGTCATGCCGCGTGCTTCTCATGGCTGCCGCTCGCGGCTGCAGATCGAGATATATTCTCATTTTTTCCTCGCGATTAGGCGGCGGAATCGCAACATATAGAAGGAAAGGCGATGTGTATTCTGCCCTTTGCGACAAGATAAACAATGTCAAAAGTAGAAGATGCAAAGTTCTTTCAACGTTGAAATCGTTGCACAGCTCCTTTAAAAATGAGGGGTGGCACTCAGTTGGTCGAACGACGTTTTAGCGAACGCCGACTTTCCATCGAAAGACACTTTAGCGAAT
>NW_024610326.1:0-54515 GCF_016920785.2 Ixodes scapularis | reverse complement strand
CGCAGGCCCGTGCTCTCTCCAATAATTCGCTTTCACCGAGGGCAATAGCCGAGATCGTGGTCACGGTGAACGAATAAAACCGCGCCGAACGTCCTCTCGTCAGGCCGTGCTCTCTCCAATAATTCGCTTTCACCGAGGCAATAGCCGAGATCGTGGTCACGGTGAACGAATAAAACCGCGCCGAACGTCTCTCGTCAGGCCGTGCTCTCTCCAATAATTCGCTTTCACCGAGGCAATAGCCGAGATCGTGGTCACGGTGAACGAATAAAACCGCGCCGAACGTCTCTCGTCAGGCCGTGCTCTCTCCAATAATTCGCTTTCACCGAGGCAATAGCCGAGATCGTGGTCACGGTGAACGAATAAAACCGCGCCGAACGTCTCTCGTCAGGCCGTGCTCTCTCCAATAATTCGCTTTCACCGAGGCAATAGCCGAGATCGTGGTCACGGTGAACGAATAAAACCGCGCCGAACGTCTCTCGTCAGGCCGTGCTCTCTCCAATAATTCGCTTTCACCGAGGCAATAGCCGAGATCGTGGTCACGGTGAACGAATAAAACCGCGCCGAACGTCTCTCGTCAGGCCGTGCTCTCTCCAATAATTCGCTTTCACCGAGGCAATAGCCGAGATCGTGGTCACGGTGAACGAATAAAACCGCGCCGAACGTCTCTCGTCAGGCCGTGCTCTCTCCAATAATTCGCTTTCACCGAGGCAATAGCCGAGATCGTGGTCACGGTGAACGAATAAAACCGCGCCAGAACGTCTCTCGTCAGGCCGTGCTCTCTCCAATAATTCGCTTTCACCGAGGCAATAGCCGAGATCGTGGTCACGGTGAACGAATAAAACCGCGCAGAACGTCTCTCGTCAGGCCGTGCTCTCTCCAATAATTCGCTTTCACCGAGGCAATAGCCGAGATCGTGGTCACGGTGAACGAATAAAACCGCGCCGAACGTCCTCTCGTCAGGCCGTGCTCTCTCCAATAATTCGCTTTCACCGAGGCAATAGCCGAGATCGTGGTCACGGTGAACGAATAAAACCGCGCCGAACGTCTCTCGTCAGGCCGTGCTCTCTCCAATAATTCGCTTTCACCGAGGCAATAGCCGAGATCGTGGTCACGGTGAACGAATAAAACCGCGCCGAAACGTCTCTCGTCAGGCCGTGCTCTCTCCAATAATTCGCTTTCACCGAGGCAATAGCCGAGATCGTGGTCACGGTGAACGAATAAAACCGCGCCGAACGTCTCTCGTCAGGCCGTGCTCTCTCCAATAATTCGCTTTCACCGAGGCAATAGCCGAGATCGTGGTCACGGTGAACGAATAAAACCGCGCCGAACGTCTCTCGTCAGGCCGTGCTCTCTCCAATAATTCGCTTTCACCGAGGCAATAGCCGAGATCGTGGTCACGGTGAACGAATAAAACCGCGCCGAAACGTCTCTCGTCAGGCCGTGCTCTCTCCAATAATTCGCTTTCACCGAGGCAATAGCCGAGATCGTGGTCACGGTGAACGAATAAAACCGCGCCGAACGTCTCTCGTCAGGCCGTGCTCTCTCCAATAATTCGCTTTCACCGAGGCAATAGCCGAGATCGTGGTCACGGTGAACGAATAAAACCGCGCCGAACGTCTCTCGTCAGGCCGTGCTCTCTCCAATAATTCGCTTTCACCGAGGCAATAGCCGAGATCGTGGTCACGGTGAACGAATAAAACCGCGCCGAACGTCTCTCGTCAGGCCGTGCTCTCTCCAATAATTCGCTTTCACCGAGGCAATAGCCGAGATCGTGGTCACGGTGAACGAATAAAACCGCGCCGAACGTCTCTCGTCAGGACCGTGCTCTCTCCAATAATTCGCTTTCACCGAGGCAATAGCCGAGATCGTGGTCACGGTGAACGAATAAAACCGCGCCGAAACGTCTCTCGTCAGGCCGTGCTCTCTCCAATAATTCGCTTTCACCGAGGCAATAGCCGAGATCGTGGTCACGGTGAACGAATAAAACCGCGCCAAACGTCTCTCGTCAGGCCGTGCTCTCTCCAATAATTCGCTTTCACCGAGGCAATAGCCGAGATCGTGGTCACGGTGAACGAATAAAACCGCGCCGAAACGTCTCTCGTCAGGCCGTGCTCTCTCCAATAATTCGCTTTCACCGAGGCAATAGCCGAGATCGTGGTCACGGTGAACGAATAAAACCGCGCCGAACGTCTCTCGTCAGGCCGTGCTCTCTCCAATAATTCGCTTTCACCGAGGCAATAGCCGAGATCGTGGTCACGGTGAACGAATAAAACCGCGCCGAAACGTCTCTCGTCAGGCCGTGCTCTCTCCAATAATTCGCTTTCACCGAGGACAATAGCCGAGATCGAGGTGGGTCACGGTGAACGAATAAAACCGCGCCGAACGTCTCTCGTCAGGCCGTGCTCTCTCCAATAATTCGCTTTCACCGAGGCAATAGCCGAGATCGTGGTCACGGTGAACGAATAAAACCGCGCCGAACGTCTCTCGTCAGGCCGTGCTCTCTCCAATAATTCGCTTTCACCGAGGCAATAGCCGAGATCGTGGTCACGGTGAACGAATAAAACCGCGCCGAACGTCTCTCGTCAGGCCGTGCTCTCTCCAATAATTCGCTTTCACCGAGGCAATAGCCGAGATCGTGGTCACGGTGAACGAATAAAACCGCGCCGAACGTCTCTCGTCAGGCCGTGCTCTCTCCAATAATTCGCTTTCACCGAGGCAATAGCCGAGATCGTGGTCACGGTGAACGAATAAAACCGCGCCAAACGTCTCTCGTCAGGCCGTGCTCTCTCCAATAATTCGCTTTCACCGAGGCAATAGCCGAGATCGTGGTCACGGTGAACGAATAAAACCGCGCCGAACGTCTCTCGTCAGGCCGTGCTCTCTCCAATAATTCGCTTTCACCGAGGCAATAGCCGAGATCGTGGTCACGGTGAACGAATAAAACCGCGCCGAACGTCTCTCGTCAGGCCGTGCTCTCTCCAATAATTCGCTTTCACCGAGGCAATAGCCGAGATCGTGGTCACGGTGAACGAATAAAACCGCGCCGAACGTCTCTCGTCAGGGCCGTGCTCTCTCCAATAATTCGCTTTCACCGAGGCAATAGCCGAGATCGTGGTCACGGTGAACGAATAAAACCGCGCCGAACGTCTCTCGTCAGGCCGTGCTCTCTCCAATAATTCGCTTTCACCGAGGCAATAGCCGAGATCGTGGTCACGGTGAACGAATAAAACCGCGCCGAACGTCTCTCGTCAGGCCGTGCTCTCTCCAATAATTCGCTTTCACCGAGGCAATAGCCGAGATCGTGGTCACGGTGAACGAATAAAACCGCGCCGAACGTCTCTCGTCAGGCCGTGCTCTCTCCAATAATTCACTTTCACCGAGGCAATAGCCGAGATCGTGGTCACGGTGAACGAATAAAACCGCGCTGAACGTCTCTCGTCAGGCCGTGCTCTCTCCAATAATTCGCTTTCACCGAGGCAATAGCCGAGATCGTGGTCACGGTGAACGAATAAAAACCGCGCCGAACGTCTCTCGTCAGGCCGTGCTCTCTCCAATAATTCGCTTTCACCGAGGCAATAGCCGAGATCGTGGTCACGGTGAACGAATAAAACCGCGCCGAACGTCTCTCGTCAGGCCGTGCTCTCTCCAATAATTCGCTTTCACCGAGGCAATAGCCGAGATCGTGGTCACGGTGAACGAATAAAACCGCGCCGAACGTCTCTCGTCAGGCCGTGCTCTCTCCAATAATTCGGTTTCACCGAGGCAATAGCCGAGATCGTGGTCACGGTGAACGAATAAAACCGCGCCGAACGTCTCTCGTCAGGCCGTGCTCTCTCCAATAATTCGCTTTCACCGAGGCAATTGCCGAGATCGTGGTCACGGTGAACGAATAAAACCGCGCCGAACGTCCTCTCGTCAGGCCGTGCTCTCTCCAATAATTCGCTTTCACCGAGGCAATAGCCGAGATCGTGGTCACGGTGAACGAATAAAACCGCGCCGAACGTCTCTCGTCAGGCCGTGCTCTCTCCAATAATTCGCTTTCACCGAGGCAATAGCCGAGATCGTGGTCACGGTGAACGAATAAAACCGCGCCGAACGTCTCTCGTCAGGCCGTGCTCTCTCCTATAATTCGCTTTCACCGAGGCAATAGCCGAGATCGTGGTCACGGTGAACGAATAAAACCGCGCCGAACGTCTCTCGTCAGGCCGTGCTCTCTCCAATATTTCGCTTTCACCGAGGCAATAGCCGAGATCGTGGTCACGGTGAACGAATAAAACCGCGCCGAACGTCTCTCGTCAGGCCGTGCTCTCTCCAATAATTCGCTTTCACCGAGGCAATAGCCGAGATCATGGTCACGGTGAACGAATAAAACCGCGCCGAACGTCTCTCGTCAGGCCGTGCTCTCTCCAATAATTCGCTTTCACCGAGGCAATAGCCGAGATCGTGGTCACGGTGAACGAATAAAACCGCGCCAAACGTCTCTCGTCAGGCCGTGCTCTCTCCAATAATTCGCTTTCACCGAGGCAATAGCCGAGATCGTGGTCACGGTGAACGAATAAAACCGCGCCAAACGTCTCTCGTCAGGCCGTGCTCTCTCCAATAATTCGCTTTCACCGAGGCAATAGCCGAGATCGTGGTCACGGTGAACGAATAAAACCGCGCCGAACGTCTCTCGTCAGGCCGTGCTCTCTCCAATAATTCGCTTTCACCGAGGCAATAGCCGAGATCGTGGTCACGGTGAACGAATAAAACCGCGCCGAACGTCTCTCGTCAGGCCGTGCTCTCTCCAATAATTCGCTTTCACCGAGGCAATAGCCGAGATCGTGGTCACGGTGAACGAATAAAACCGCGCCGAACGTCTCTCGTCAGGCCGTGCTCTCTCCAATAATTCGCTTTCACCGAGGCAATAGCCGAGATCGTGGTCACGGTGAACGAATAAAACCGCGCCGAACGTCTCTCGTCAGGCCGTGCTCTCTCCAATAATTCGCTTTCACCGAGGCAATAGCCGAGATCGTGGTCACGGTGAACGAATAAAACCGCGCCGAACGTCTCTCGTCAGGCCGTGCTCTCTCCAATAATTCGCTTTCACCGAGGCAATAGCCGAGATCGTGGTCACGGTGAACGAATAAAACCGCGCCGAACGTCTCTCGTCAGGCCGTGCTCTCTCCAGTAATTCACTTTCACCGAGGCAATAGCCGAGATCGTGGTCACGGTGAACGAATAAAACCGCGCTGAACGTCTCTCGTCAGGCCGTGCTCTCTCCAATAATTCGCTTTCACCGAGGCAATAGCCGAGATCGTGGTCACGGTGAACGAATAAAACCGCGCCGAACGTCCTCTCGTCAGGCCGTGCTCTCTCCAATAATTCGCTTTCACCGAGGCAATAGCCGAGATCGTGGTCACGGTGAACGAATAAAACCGCGCCGAACGTCTCTCGTCAGGCCGTGCTCTCTCCAATAATTCGCTTTCACCGAGGCAATAGCCGAGATCGTGGTCACGGTGAACGAATAAAACCGCGCCGAACGTCTCTCGTCAGGCCGTGCTCTCTCCAATAATTCGGTTTCACCGAGGCAATAGCCGAGATCGTGGTCACGGTGAACGAATAAAACCGCGCCGAACGTCTCTCGTCAGGCCGTGCTCTCTCCAATAATTCGCTTTCACCGAGGCAATTGCCGAGATCGTGGTCACGGTGAACGAATAAAACCGCGCCGAACGTCTCTCGTCAGGCCGTGCTCTCTCCAATAATTCGCTTTCACCGAGGCAATAGCCGAGATCGTGGTCACGGTGAACGAATAAAACCGCGCCGAACGTCTCTCGTCAGGCCGTGCTCTCTCCAATAATTCGCTTTCACCGAGGCAATAGCCGAGATCGTGGTCACGGTGAACGAATAAAACCGCGCCGAACGTCTCTCGTCAGGCCGTGCTCTCTCCTATAATTCGCTTTCACCGAGGCAATAGCCGAGATCGTGGTCACGGTGAACGAATAAAACCGCGCCGAACGTCTCTCGTCAGGCCGTGCTCTCTCCAATATTTCGCTTTCACCGAGGCAATAGCCGAGATCGTGGTCACGGTGAACGAATAAAACCGCGCCGAACGTCTCTCGTCAGGCCGTGCTCTCTCCAATAATTCGCTTTCACCGAGGCAATAGCCGAGATCATGGTCACGGTGAACGAATAAAACCGCGCCGAACGTCTCTCGTCAGGCCGTGCTCTCTCCAATAATTCGCTTTCACCGAGGCAATAGCCGAGATCGTGGTCACGGTGAACGAATAAAACCGCGCCAAACGTCTCTCGTCAGGCCGTGCTCTCTCCAATAATTCGCTTTCACCGAGGCAATAGCCGAGATCGTGGTCACGGTGAACGAATAAAACCGCGCCGAACGTCTCTCGTCAGGCCATGCTCTCTTCAATAATTCGCTTTCACCGAGGCAATAGCCGAGATCGTGGTCACGGTGAACGAATAAAACCGCGCCGAACGTCTCTCGTCAGGCCGTGCTCTCTCCAATAATTCGCTTTCACCGAGGCAACAGCCGAGATCGTGGTCACGGTGAACGAATAAAACCGCGCCGAACGTCTCTCGTCAGGCCGCGCTCTCTCCAATAATTCGCTTTCACCGAGGCAATAGCCGAGATCGTGGTCACGGTGAACGAATAAAACCGCGCCAAACGTCTCTCGTCAGGCCGTGCTCTCTCCAATAATTCGCTTTCACCGAGGCAATAGCCGAGATCGTGGTCACGGTGAACGAATAAATCCGCGCCGAACGTCTCACGTCAGGCCATGCTCTCTCCAATAATTCGCTTTCACCGAGGCAATAGCCGAGATCGTGGTCACGGTGAACGAATAAAACCGCGCCAAACGTCTCTCGTCAGGCCGTGCTCTCTCCAATAATTCGCTTTCACCGAGGCAATAGCCGAGATCGTGGTCACGGTGAACGAATAAAACCGCGCCAAACGTCTCTCGTCAGGCCGTGCTCTCTCCAATAATTCGCTTTCACCGAGGCAATAGCCGAGATCGTGGTCACGGTGAACGAATAAAACCGCGCCGAACGTCTCTCGTCAGGCCGTGCTCTCTCCAATAATTCGCTTTCACCGAGGCAATAGCCGAGATCGTGGTCACGGTGAACGAATAAAACCGCGCCGAACGTCTCTCGTCAGGCCGTGATCTCTCCAATAATTCGCTTTCACCGAGGCAATAGCCGAGATCGTGGTCACGGTGAACGAATAAAACCGCGCCGAACGTCTCTCGTCAGGCAGTGCTCTCTCCAATAATTCGCTTTCACCGAGGCAATAGCCGAGATCGTGGTCACGGTGAACGAATAAAACCGCGCCGAACGTCTCTCGTCAGGCCGTGCTCTCTCCAATAATTCGCTTTCACCGAGGCAATAGCCGAGATCGTGGTCACGGTGAACGAATAAAACCGCGCCAAACGTCTCTCATCAGGCCGTCCTCTCTCCAATAATTCGCTTTCACCGAGGCAATAGCCGAGATCGTGGTCACGGTGAACGAATAAAACCGCGCCAAACGTCTCTCGTCAGGCCGTGCTCTCTCCAATAATTCGCTTTCACCGAGGCAATAGCCGAGATCGTGGTCACGGTGAACGAATAAAACCGCGCCGAACGTCTCTCGTCAGGCCGTGCTCTCTCCAATAATTCGCTTTCACCGAGGCAATAGCCGAGATCGTGGTCACGGTGAACGAATAAAACCGCGCCGAAAGTCTCTCGTCAGGCCGTGCTCTCTCCAATAATTCGCTTTCACCGAGGCAATAGCCGAGATCGTGGTCACGGTGAACGAATAAAACCGCGCCAAACGTCTCTCGTCAGGCCGTGCTCTCTCCAATAATTCGCTTTCACCGAGACAATAGCCGAGATCGTGGTCACGGTGAACGAATAAAACCGCGCCGAACGTCTCTCGTCAGGCCGTGCTCTCTCCAATAATTCGCTTTCACCGAGGCAATAGCCGAGATCGTGGTCACGGTGAACGAATAAAACCGCGCCGAACGTCTCTCGTCAGGCCGTGCTCTCTCCAATAATTCGCTTTCACCGAGGCAATAGCCGAGATCGTGGTCACGGTGAACGAATAAAACCGCGCCGAACGTCTCTCGTCAGGCCGTGCTCTCTCCAATAATTCGCTTTCACCGAGGCAATAGCCGAGATCGTGGTCACGGTGAACGAATAAAACCGCGCCGAACGTCTCTCGTCAGGCCGTGCTCTCTCCAATAATTCGCTTTCACCGAGGCAATAGCCGAGGTCGTGGTCACGTGTGAACGAATAAAACCGCGCCGAACGTCTCTGGTCAGGCCGTGCTCTCTCCAATAATTCGCTTTCACCGAGGCAATAGCCGAGATCGTGGTCACGGTGAACGAATAAAACCGCGCTGAACGTCTCTCGTCAGGCCGTGCTCTCTCCAATAATTCGCTTTCACCGAGGCAATAGCCGAGATCGTGGTCACGGTGAACGAATAAAACCGCGCCGAACGTCTCTCGTCAGGCCGTGCTCTCTCCAATAATTCGCTTTCACCGAGGCAATAGCCGAGATCGTGGTCACGGGGTTAACGAATAAAACGGCGCCAAACGTCTCTCGTCAGGCCGTGCTCTCTCCAATAATTCGCTTTCACCGAGGCAATAGCCGAGATCGTGGTCACGGTGAACGAATAAAACCGGCGTCCGAAACGTCTCTCGTCAGGCCGTGCTCTCTCCAATAATTCGCTTTCACCGAGGCAATAGCCGAGATCGTAGTCACGGTGTAACGAATATAAACGGCGCCAAACGTCTCTCGTCAGGCCCGTGCTCTCTCCAATAATTCGCTTTCACCGAGGCAATAGCCGAGATCGTGGTCACGGGTGAACAAATAAAACCGCGCCAAACGTCTCTCGTCAGGCCGTGCTCTCTCCAATAATTCGCTTTCACCGAGGCAATAGCCGAGATCGTGGTCACGGTGAACGAATAAAAACGGCGCCAAACGTCCTCTCGTCAGGCCGTGCTCTCTCCAATAATTCGCTTTCACCGAGGCAATAGCCGAGATCGTGGTCACGGTGAACGAATTAAAACCGCGCCAAACGTCTCTCGTCAGGCCGTGCTCTCTCCAATAATTCGCTTTCACCGAGGCAATAGCCGAGATCGTGGTCACGGTGAACGAATAAAACCGCGCCGAACGTCCTCTCTTCAGGCCGTGCTCTCTCCAATAATTCGCTTTCACCGAGGCAATAGCCGAGATCGTGGTCACGGTGAACGAATAAAACCGCGCCGAACGTCTCTCGTCAGGCCGTGCTCTCTCCAATAATTCGCTTTCACCGAGGCAATAGCCGAGATCGTGGTCACGGTGAACGAATAAAAACGGCGCCAAACGTCTCTCGTCAGGCCGTGCTCTCTCCAATAATTCGCTTTCACCGAGGCAATAGCCGAGATCGTGGTCACGGTGAACGAATAAAACCGCGCCGAACGTCTCTCGTCAGGCCGTGCTCTCTCCAATAATTTCGCTTTCACCGAGGCAATAGGCGAGATCGTGGTCACGGGTGAACGAATAAAACCGCGCCGAACGTCTCTCGTCAGGCCGTGCTCTCTCCAATAATTCGCTTTCACCGAGGCAATAGCCGAGATCGTGGTCACGGTGAACGAATAAAAACCGCGCCAAACGTCTCTCGTCAGGCCGTGCTCTCTCCAATAATTCGCTTTCACCGAGGCAATAGGCGAGATCGTGGTCACGGTGAACGAATAAAACCGCGCCGAACGTCTCTCGTCAGGCCGTGCTCTCTCCAATAATTCGCTTTCACCGAGGCAATAGCCGAGATCGTGGTCACGGTGACCGAATAAAACGGCGCCAAACGTCTCTCGTCAGGCCGTGCTCTCTCCAATAATTCGCTTTCACCGAGGCAATAGCCGAGATCGTGGTCACGGTGAACGAATAAAACCGCGGCCAAACGTCTCTCGTCAGGCCGTGCTCTCTCCAATAATTCGCTTTCACCGAGGCAATAGGCGAGATCGTGGTCACGGTGAACGAATAAAACCGCGCCCAAACGTCTCTCGTCAGGCCGTTGCTCTCTCCAATAATTCGCTTTTCACCGAGGCAATAGCCGAGATCGCGGGTCACGGTGAACGAATAAAACCGCGCGGAACGTCTCTCGTCAGGCCGTGCTCTCTCCAACAATTCGCTTTCACCGAGGCAATAGCCGAGATCATGGTCACGGTGAACGAATAAAACGGCGCCAAACGTCTCTCGTCAGGCCGTGCTCTCTCCAATAATTCGCTTTCACCGAGGCAATAGCCCAGATCGTGGTCACGGTGAACGAATAAAACGGCACCAAACGTCTCTCGTCAGGCCGTGCTCTCTCCAATAATTCGCTTTCACCGAGGCAATAGCCGAGATCGTGGTCACGGTGAACGAATAAAACGGCGCCAAACGTCTCTCGTCAGGCCGTGCTTTCTCCAATAATTCGCTTTCACCGGGGCAATAGCCGAGATCGTGGTCACGGTGAACGAATAAAACGGCGCCAAACGTCTCTCGTCAGGCCGTGCTCTCTCCAATAATTCGCTTTCACCGAGGCAATAGCCGAGATCGTGGTCAGGGTGAACGAATAAAACGGCGCCAAACGTCTCTCGTCAGGCCGTGCTCTCTCCAATAATTCGCTTTCACCGAGGCAATAGCCGAGATCGTGGTCACGGTGAACGAATAAAACGGCGCCAAACGTCTCTCGTCAGGCCGTGCTCTCTCCAATAATTCGCTTTCACCGAGGCAATAGCCGAGATCGTGGTCACGGTGAACGAATAAAACGGCGCCAAACGTCTCTCGTCAGGCCGTGCTCTCTCCAATAATTCGCTTTCACCGAGGCAATAGCCGAGATCGTGGTCACGGTGAACGAATAAAACGGCGCCAAACGTCTCTCGTCAGGCCGTGCTCTCTCCAATAATTCGCTTTCACCGAGGCAATAGCCGAGATCGTGGTCACGGTGAACGAATAAAACCGCGCCGAACGTCTCTCGTCAGGCCGTGCTCTCTCCAATAATTCGCTTTCACCGAGGCAATAGCCGAGATCGTGGTCACGGTGAACGAATAAAACGGCGCCGAACGTCTCTCGTCAGGCCGTGCTCTCTCCAATAATTCGCTTTCACCGAGGCAATAGCCGAGATCGTGGTCACGGTGAACGAATAAAACGGCGCCAAACGTCTCTCGTCAGGTTGTGCTCTCTCCAATAATTCGCTTTCACCGAGGCAATAGCCGAGATCGTGGTCACGGTGAACGAATAAAACGGCGCCAAACGTCTCTCGTCAGGCCGTGCGCTCTCCAATAATTCGCTTTCACCGAGGCAATAGCCGAGATCGTGGTCACGGTGAACGAATAAAACGGCGCCAAACGTCTCTCGTCAGGCCGTGCTCTCTCCAATAATTCGCTTTCACCGAGGCAATAGCCGAGATCGTGGTCACGGTGAACGAATAAAACCGCGCCGAACGTCTCTCGTCAGGCCGTGCTCTCTCCAACAATTCGCTTTCACCGAGGCAATAGCCGAGATCGTGGTCACGGTGAACGAATAAAACGGCGCCAAACGTCTCTCATCAGGCCGTGCTCTCTCCAATAATTCGCTTTCACCGAGGCAATAGCCGAGATCGTGGTCACGGTGAACGAATAAAACGGCGCCAAACGTCTCTCGTCAGGCCGTGCTCTCTCCAATAATTCGCTTTCACCGAGGCAATAGACGAGATCGTGGTCACGGTGAACGAATAAAACGGCGCCAAACGTCTCTCGTCAGGCCGTGCTCTCTCCAATATTTCGCTTTCACCGAGGCAATAGCCGAGATCGTGGTCACGGTGAACGAATAAAACGGCGCCAAACGTCTCTCGTCAGGCCGTGCTCTCTCCAATAATTCGCTTTCAACGAGGCAATAGCCGAGATCGTGGTCACGGTGAACGAATAAAACGGCGCCAAACGTCTCTCGTCAGGCCGTGCTCTCTCCAATAATTCGCTTTCACCGAGGCAATAGCCGAGATCGTGGTCACGGTGAACGAATAAAACGGCGCCAAACGTCTCTCGTCAGGCCGTGCTCTCTCCAATAATTCGCTTTCACCGAGGCAATAGCCGAGATCGTGGTCACGGTGAACGAATAAAACGGCGCCAAACGTTTCTCGTCAGGCCGTGCTCTCTCCAATAATTCGCTTTCACCGAGGCAATAGCCGAGATCGTGGTCACGGTGAACGAATAAAACGGCGTCAAACGTCTCTCGTCAGGCCGTCCTCTCTCCAATAATTCGCTTTCACCGAGGCAATAGCCGAGATCGTGGTCACGGTGAACGAATAAAACGGCGCCAAACGTCTCTCGTCAGGCCGTGCTCTCTCCAATAATTCGCTTTCACCGAGGCAATAGCCGAGATCGTGGTCACGGTGAACGAATAAAACGGCGCCAAACGTCTCTCGTCAGGCCGTGCTCTCTCCAATAATTCGCTTTCACCGAGGCAATAGACGAGATCGTGGTCACGGTGAACGAATAAAACGGCGCCAAACGTCTCTCGTCAGGCCGTGCTCTCTCCAATAATTCGCTTTCACCGAGGCAATAGCCGAGATCGTGGTCACGGTGAACGAATGAATCCGCGCCGAACGTCTCTCGTCAGGCCGTGCTCTCTCCAATAATTCGCTTTCACCGAGGCAATAGCCGAGATCGTGGTCACGGTGAACGAATAAAACCGCGCCGAACGTCTCTGGTCAGGCCGTGCTCTCTCCAATAATTCGCTTTCACCGAGGCAATAGCCGAGATCGTGGTCACGGTGAACGAATAAAACCGCGCCGAACGTCTCTCGTCAGGCCGTGCTCTCTCCAATAATTCGCTTTCACCGAGGCAATAGCCGAGATCGTGGTCACGGTGAACGAATAAAACCGCGCCGAACGTCTCTCGTCAGGCCGTGCTCTCTCCAATAATTCGCTTTCACCGAGGCAATAGCCGAGATCGTATCACGGTTAACGAATAAAACGGCGCCAAACGTCTCTCGTCAGGCCGTGCTCTCTCCAATAATTCGCTTTCACCGAGGCAATAGCCGAGATCGTGGTCACGGTGAACGAATAAAACGGCGCCAAACGTCTCTCGTCAGGCCGTGCTCTCTCCAATAATTCGCTTTCACCGAGGCAATAGCCGAGATCGTGGTCACGGTGAACGAATAAAACGGCGCCAAACGTCTCTCGTCAGGCCGTGCTCTCTCCAATAATTCGCTTTCACCGAGGCAATAGCCGAGATCGTGGTCACGGTGAACAAATAAAACCGCGCCAAACGTCTCTCGTCAGGCCGTGCTCTCTCCAATAATTCGCTTTCACCGAGGCAATAGCCGAGATCGTGGTCACGGTGAACGAATAAAACGGCGCCAAACGTCTCTCGTCAGGCCGTGCTCTCTCCAATAATTCGCTTTCACCGAGGCAATAGCCGAGATCGTGGTCACGGTGAACGAATAAAACCGCGCCAAACGTCTCTCGTCAGGCCGTGCTCTCTCCAATAATTCGCTTTCACCGAGGCAATAGCCGAGATCGTGGTCACGGTGAACGAATAAAACCGCGCCGAACGTCTCTCTTCAGGCCGTGCTCTCTCCAATAATTCGCTTTCACCGAGGCAATAGCCGAGATCGTGGTCACGGTGAACGAATAAAACCGCGCCGAACGTCTCTCGTCAGGCCGTGCTCTCTCCAATAATTCGCTTTCACCGAGGCAATAGCCGAGATCGTGGTCACGGTGAACGAATAAAACGGCGCCAAACGTCTCTCGTCAGGCCGTGCTCTCTCCAATAATTCGCTTTCACCGAGGCAATAGCCGAGATCGTGGTCACGGTGAACGAATAAAACCGCGCCGAACGTCTCTCGTCAGGCCGTGCTCTCTCCAATAATTCGCTTTCACCGAGGCAATAGGCGAGATCGTGGTCACGGTGAACGAATAAAACCGCGCAGAACGTCTCTCGTCAGGCCGTGCTCTCTCCAATAATTCGCTTTCACCGAGGCAATAGCCGAGATCGTGGTCACGGTGAACGAATAAAACCGCGCCAAACGTCTCTCGTCAGGCCGTGCTCTCTCCAATAATTCGCTTTCACCGAGGCAATAGGCGAGATCGTGGTCACGGTGAACGAATAAAACCGCGCCGAACGTCTCTCGTCAGGCCGTGCTCTCTCCAATAATTCGCTTTCACCGAGGCAATAGCCGAGATCGTGGTCACGGTGACCGAATAAAACGGCGCCAAACGTCTCTCGTCAGGCCGTGCTCTCTCCAATAATTCGCTTTCACCGAGGCAATAGCCGAGATCGTGGTCACGGTGAACGAATAAAACCGCGCCAAACGTCTCTCGTCAGGCCGTGCTCTCTCCAATAATTCGCTTTCACCGAGGCAATAGGCGAGATCGTGGTCACGGTGAACGAATAAAACCGCGCCAAACGTCTCTCGTCAGGCCGTGCTCTCTCCAATAATTCGCTTTCACCGAGGCAATAGCCGAGATTGTGGTCACGGTGAACGAATAAAACCGCGCCAAACGTCTCTCGTCAGGCCGTGCTCTCTCCAATAATTCGCTTTCACCGAGGCAATAGCCGAGATCGTGGTCACGGTGAACGAATAAAACGGCGCCAAACGTCTCTCGTCAGGCCGTGCCCTCTCCAATAATTCGCTTTCACCGAGGCAATAGCCGAGATCGTGGTCACGGTGAACGAATAAAACGGCGCCAAACGTCTCTCGTCAGGCCGTGCTCTCTCCAATAATTCGCTTTCACCGAGGCAATAGCCGAGATCGTGGTCACGGTGAACGAATAAAACGGCGCCAAACGTCTCTCGTCAGGCCGTGCTCTCTCCAATATTTCGCTTTCACCGAGGCAATAGCCGAGATCGTGGTCACGGTGAACGAATAAAACGGCGCCAAACGTCTCTCGTCAGGCCGTGCTCTCTCCAATAATTCGCTTTCACCGAGGCAATCGCCGATATCGTGGTCACGGTGAACGAATAAAACGGCGCCAAACGTCTCTCGTCAGGCCGTGCTCTCTCCAATAATTCGCTTTCACCGAGGCAATAGCCGAGATCGGGGTCACGGTGAACGAATAAAACCGCGCGGAACGTCTCTCGTCAGGCCGTGCTCTCTCCAACAATTCGCTTTCACCGAGGCAATAGCCGAGATCATGGTCACGGTGAACGAATAAAACGGCGCCAAACGTCTCTCGTCAGGCCGTGCTCTCTCCAATAATTCGCTTTCACCGAGGCAATAGCCCAGATCGTGGTCACGGTGAACGAATAAAACGGCACCAAACGTCTCTCGTCAGGCCGTGCTCTCTCCAATAATTCGCTTTCACCGAGGCAATAGCCGAGATCGTGGTCACGGTGAACGAATAAAACGGCGCCAAACGTCTCTCGTCAGGCCGTGCTTTCTCCAATAATTCGCTTTCACCGGGGCAATAGCCGAGATCGTGGTCACGGTGAACGAATAAAACGGCGCCAAACGTCTCTCGTCAGGCCGTGCTCTCTCCAATAATTCGCTTTCACCGAGGCAATAGCCGAGATCGTGGTCAGGGTGAACGAATAAAACGGCGCCAAACGTCTCTCGTCAGGCCGTGCTCTCTCCAATAATTCGCTTTCACCGAGGCAATAGCCGAGATCGTGGTCACGGTGAACGAATAAAACGGCGCCAAACGTCTCTCGTCAGGCCGTGCTCTCTCCAATAATTCGCTTTCACCGAGGCAATAGCCGAGATCGTGGTCACGGTGAACGAATAAAACGGCGCCAAACGTCTCTCGTCAGGCCGTGCTCTCTCCAATAATTCGCTTTCACCGAGGCAATAGCCGAGATCGTGGTCACGGTGAACGAATAAAACGGCGCCAAACGTCTCTCGTCAGGCCGTGCTCTCTCCAATAATTCGCTTTCACCTAGGCAATAGCCGAGATCGTGGTCACGGTGAACGAATAAAACCGCGCCGAACGTCTCTCGTCAGGCCGTGCTCTCTCCAATAATTCGCTTTCACCGAGGCAATAGCCGAGATCGTGGTCACGGTGAACGAATAAAACGGCGCCGAACGTCTCTCGTCAGGCCGTGCTCTCTCCAATAATTCGCTTTCACCGAGGCAATAGCCGAGATCGTGGTCACGGTGAACGAATAAAACGGCGCCAAACGTCTCTCGTCAGGTTGTGCTCTCTCCAATAATTCGCTTTCACCGAGGCAATAGCCGAGATCGTGGTCACGGTGAACGAATAAAACGGCGCCAAACGTCTCTCGTCAGGCCGTGCGCTCTCCAATAATTCGCTTTCACCGAGGCAATAGCCGAGATCGTGGTCACGGTGAACGAATAAAACGGCGCCAAACGTCTCTCGTCAGGCCGTGCTCTCTCCAATAATTCGCTTTCACCGAGGCAATAGCCGAGATCGTGGTCACGGTGAACGAATAAAACCGCGCCGAACGTCTCTCGTCAGGCCGTGCTCTCTCCAACAATTCGCTTTCACCGAGGCAATAGCCGAGATCGTGGTCACGGTGAACGAATAAAACGGCGCCAAACGTCTCTCATCAGGCCGTGCTCTCTCCAATAATTCGCTTTCACCGAGGCAATAGCCGAGATCGTGGTCACGGTGAACGAATAAAACGGCGCCAAACGTCTCTCGTCAGGCCGTGCTCTCTCCAATAATTCGCTTTCACCGAGGCAATAGACGAGATCGTGGTCACGGTGAACGAATAAAACGGCGCCAAACGTCTCTCGTCAGGCCGTGCTCTCTCCAATATTTCGCTTTCACCGAGGCAATAGCCGAGATCGTGGTCACGGTGAACGAATAAAACGGCGCCAAACGTCTCTCGTCAGGCCGTGCTCTCTCCAATAATTCGCTTTCAACGAGGCAATAGCCGAGATCGTGGTCACGGTGAACGAATAAAACGGCGCCAAACGTCTCTCGTCAGGCCGTGCTCTCTCCAATAATTCGCTTTCACCGAGGCAATAGCCGAGATCGTGGTCACGGTGAACGAATAAAACGGCGCCAAACGTCTCTCGTCAGGCCGTGCTCTCTCCAATAATTCGCTTTCACCGAGGCAATAGCCGAGATCGTGGTCACGGTGAACGAATAAAACGGCGCCAAACGTTTCTCGTCAGGCCGTGCTCTCTCCAATAATTCGCTTTCACCGAGGCAATAGCCGAGATCGTGGTCACGGTGAACGAATAAAACGGCGTCAAACGTCTCTCGTCAGGCCGTCCTCTCTCCAATAATTCGCTTTCACCGAGGCAATAGCCGAGATCGTGGTCACGGTGAACGAATAAAACGGCGCCAAACGTCTCTCGTCAGGCCGTGCTCTCTCCAATAATTCGCTTTCACCGAGGCAATAGCCGAGATCGTGGTCACGGTGAACGAATAAAACGGCGCCGAACGTCTCTCGTCAGGCCGTGCTCTCTCCAATAATTCGCTTTCACCGAGGCAATAGCCGAGATCGTGGTCACGGTGAACGAATAAAACGGCGCCAAACGTCTCTCGTCAGGCCGTGCTCTCTCCAATAATTCGCTTTCACCGAGGCAATAGCCGAGATCGTGGTCACGGTGAACGAATGAATCCGCGCCGAACGTCTCTCGTCAGGCCGTGCTCTCTCCAATAATTCGCTTTCACCGAGGCAATAGCCGAGATCGTGGTCACGGTGAACGAATAAAACCGCGCCGAACGTCTCTGGTCAGGCCGTGCTCTCTCCAATAATTCGCTTTCACCGAGGCAATAGCCGAGATCGTGGTCACGGTGAACGAATAAAACCGCGCCGAACGTCTCTCGTCAGGCCGTGCTCTCTCCAATAATTCCCTTTCACCGTGGCAATAGCCGAGATCGTGGTCACGGTGAACGAATAAAACGGCGCCAAACGTCTCTCGTCAGGCCGTGCTCTCTCCAATAATTCGCTTTCACCGAGGCAATAGCCGAGATCGTGGTCACGGTGAACGAATAAAACCGCGCCGAACGTCTCTCGTCAGGCCGTGCTCTCTCCAATAATTCGCTTTCACCGAGGCAATAGCCGAGATCGTATCACGGTTAACGAATAAAACGGCGCCAAACGTCTCTCGTCAGGCCGTGCTCTCTCCAATAATTCGCTTTCACCGAGGCAATAGCCGAGATCGTGGTCACGGTGAACGAATAAAACGGCGCCAAACGTCTCTCGTCAGGCCGTGCTCTCTCCAATAATTCGCTTTCACCGAGGCAATAGCCGAGATCGTGGTCACGGTGAACGAATAAAACGGCGCCAAACGTCTCTCGTCAGGCCGTGCTCTCTCCAATAATTCGCTTTCACCGAGGCAATAGCCGAGATCGTGGTCACGGTGAACGAATAAAACGGCGCCAAACGTCTCTCGTCAGGCCGTGCTCTCTCCAATAATTCGCTTTCACCGAGGCAATAGCCGAGATCGTGGTCACGGTGAACGAATAAAACGGCGCCAAACGTCTCTCGTCAGGCCGTGCTCTCTCCAATAATTCGCTTTCACCGAGGCAATAGCCGAGATCGTGGTCACGGTGAACGAATGAATCCGCGCCGAACGTCTCTCGTCAGGCCGTGCTCTCTCCAATAATTCGCTTTCACCGAGGCAATAGCCGAGATCGTGGTCACGGTGAACGAATAAAACCGCGCCGAACGTCTCTGGTCAGGCCGTGCTCTCTCCAATAATTCGCTTTCACCGAGGCAATAGCCGAGATCGTGGTCACGGTGAACGAATAAAACCGCGCCGAACGTCTCTCGTCAGGCCGTGCTCTCTCCAATAATTCGCTTTCACCGAGGCAATAGCCGAGATCGTGGTCACGGTGAACGAATAAAACCGCGCCGAACGTCTCTCGTCAGGCCGTGCTCTCTCCAATAATTCGCTTTCACCGAGGCAATAGCCGAGATCGTATCACGGTTAACGAATAAAACGGCGCCAAACGTCTCTCGTCAGGCCGTGCTCTCTCCAATAATTCGCTTTCACCGAGGCAATAGCCGAGATCGTGGTCACGGTGAACGAATAAAACGGCGCCAAACGTCTCTCGTCAGGCCGTGCTCTCTCCAATAATTCGCTTTCACCGAGGCAATAGCCGAGATCGTGGTCACGGTGAACGAATAAAACGGCGCCAAACGTCTCTCGTCAGGCCGTGCTCTCTCCAATAATTCTTTTTCACCGAGGCAATAGCCGAGATCGTGGTCACGGTGAACAAATAAAACCGCGCCAAACGTCTCTCGTCAGGCCGTGCTCTCTCCAATAATTCGCTTTCACCGAGGCAATAGCCGAGATCGTGGTCACGGTGAACGAATAAAACGGCGCCAAACGTCTCTCGTCAGGCCGTGCTCTCTCCAATAATTCGCTTTCACCGAGGCAATAGCCGAGATCGTGGTCACGGTGAACGAATAAAACCGCGCCAAACGTCTCTCGTCAGGCCGTGCTCTCTCCAATAATTCGCTTTCACCGAGGCAATAGCCGAGATCGTGGTCACGGTGAACGAATAAAACCGCGCCGAACGTCTCTCGTCAGGCCGTGCTCTCTCCAATAATTCGCTTTCACCGAGGCAATAGCCGAGATCGTGGTCACGGTGAACGAATAAAACCGCGCCGAACGTCTCTCGTCAGGCCGTGCTCTCTCCAATAATTCGCTTTCACCGAGGCAACAGCCGAGATCGTGGTCACGGTGAACGAATAAAACGGCGCCAAACGTCTCTCGTCAGGCCGTGCTCTCTCCAATAATTCGCTTTCACCGAGGCAATAGCCGAGATCGTGGTCACGGTGAACGAATAAAACCGCGCCGAACGTCTCTCGTCAGGCCGTGCTCTCTCCAATAATTCGCTTTCACCGAGGCAATAGGCGAGATCGTGGTCACGGTGAACGAATAAAACCGCGCCGAACGTCTCTCGTCAGGCCGTGCTCTCTCCAATAATTCGCTTTCACCGAGGCAATAGCCGAGATCGTGGTCACGGTGAACGAATAAAACCGCGCCAAACGTCTCTCGTCAGGCCGTGCTCTCTCCAATAATTCGCTTTCACCGAGGCAATAGGCGAGATCGTGGTCACGGTGAACGAATAAAACCGCGCCGAACGTCTCTCGTCAGGCCGTGCTCTCTCCAATAATTCGCTTTCACCGAGGCAATAGCCGAGATCGTGGTCACGGTGACCGAATAAAACGGCGCCAAACGTCTCTCGTCAGGCCGTGCTCTCTCCAATAATTCGCTTTCACCGAGGCAATAGCCGAGATCGTGGTCACGGTGAACGAATAAAACCGCGCCAAACGTCTCTCGTCAGGCCGTGCTCTCTCCAATAATTCGCTTTCACCGAGGCAATAGGCGAGATCGTGGTCACGGTGAACGAATAAAACCGCGCCAAACGTCTCTCGTCAGGCCGTGCTCTCTCCAATAATTCGCTTTCACCGAGGCAATAGCCGAGATTGTGGTCACGGTGAACGAATAAAACCGCGCCAAACGTCTCTCGTCAGGCCGTGCTCTCTCCAATAATTCGCTTTCACCGAGGCAATATCCGAGATCGTGGTCACGTTGAACGAATAAAACGGCGCCAAACGACTCTCGTCAGGCCGTGCTCTCTCCAATAATTCGCTTTCACCGAGGCAATAGGCGAGATCGTGGTCACGGTGAACGAATAAAACCGCGCCAAACGTCTCTCGTCAGGCCGGGCTCTCTCCAATAATTCGCTTTCACCGAGGCAATAGCCGAGATCGTGGTCACGGTGAACGAATAAAACGGCGCCAAACGTCTCTCGTCAGGCCGTGCTCTCACCAATAATTCGCTTTCACCGAGGCAATAGCCGAGATCGTGGTCACGGTGAACGAATAAAACCGCGCCAAACGTCTCTCGTCAGGCCGTGCTCTCTCCAATAATTCGCTTTCACCGAGGCAATAGGCGAGATTGTGGTCACGGTGAACGAATAAAACCGCGCCAAACGTCTCTCGTCAGGCCGTGCTCTCTCCAATAATTCGCTTTCACCGAGGCAATAGCTGAGATCGTGGTCACGGTGAACGAATAAAACGGCGCCAAACGTCTCTCGTCAGGCCGTGCTCTCTCCAATAATTCGCTTTCACCGAGGCAATAGGCGAGATCGTGGTCACGGTGAACGAATAAAACCGCGCCAAACGTCTCTCGTCAGGCCGTGCTCTCTCCAATAATTCGCTTTCACCGAGGCAATAGCCGAGATCGTGGTCACGGTGAAGGAATAAAACGGCGCCAAACGTCTCTCGTCAGGCCGTGCTCTCTCCAATAATTCGCTTTCACCGAGGCAATAGGCGAGATCGTGGTCACGGTGAACGAATAAAACCCCGCCGAACGTCTCTCGTCAGGCCGTGCTCTCTCCAATAATTCGCTTTCACCGAGGCAATAGCCGAGATCGTGGTCACGGTGAACGAATAAAACGGCGCCAAACGTCTCTCGTCAGGCCGTGCTCTCTCCAATAATTCGCTTTCACCGAGGCAATAGGCGAGATCGTGGTCACGGTGAACGAATAAAACCGCGCCGAACGTCTCTCGTCAGGCCGTACTCTCTCCAATAATTCGCTTTCACCGAGGCAATAGCCGAGATCGTGGTCACGGTGAACGAATAAAACCGCGCCAAACGTCTCTCGTCAGGCCGTGCTCTCTCCAATAATTCGCTTTCACCGAGGCAATAGCCGAGATCGTGGTCACGGTGAACGAATAAAACGGCGCCAAACGTCTCTCGTCAGGCCGTGCTCTCTCCAATAATTCGCTTTCACCGAGGCAATAGCCGAGATCGTGGTCACGGTGAACGAATAAAACCGCGCCAAACGTCTCTCGTCAGGCCGTGCTCTCTCCAATAATTCGCTTTCACCGAGGCAATAGGCGAGATCGTGGTCACGGTGAACGAATAAAACCGCGCCAAACGTCTCTCGGCAGGCCGTGCTCTCTCCAATAATTCGCTTTCACCGAGGCAATAGCCGAGATCGTGGTCACGGTGAACGCATAAAACGGCGCCGAACGTCTCTCGTCAGGCCGTGCTCTCTCCAATAATTCGCTTTCACCGAGGCAATAGCCGAGATCGTGGTCACGGTGAACGAATAAAACGGCGCCAAACGTCTCTCGTCAGGCCGTGCTCTCTCCAATAATTCGCTTTCACCGAGGCAATAGGCGAGATCGTGGTCACGGTGAACGAATAAAACCGCGCCGAACGTCTCTCGTCAGGCCGTGCTCTCTCCAATAATTCGCTTTCACCGAGGCAATAGCCGAGATCGTGGTCACGGTGAACGAATAAAACCGCGCCAAACGTCTCTCGTCAGGCCGTGCTCTCTCCAATAATTCGCTTTCACCGAGGCAATAGCCGAGATCGTGGTCACGGTGAACGAATAAAACCGCGCCGAACGTCTCTCGTCAGGCCATGCTCTCTCCAATAATTCGCTTTCACCGAGGCAATAGCCGAGATCGTGGTCACGGTGAACGAAAAAAACGGCGCCAAACGTCTCTCGTCAGGCCGTGCTCTCTCCAATAATTCGCTTTCACCGAGGCAATAGGCGAGATCGTGGTCACGGTGAACGAATAAAACGGCGCCAAACGTCTCTCGTCAGGCCGTGCTCTCTCCAATAATTCGCTTTCACCGAGGCAATAGCCGAGATCGTGGTCACGGTGAACGAATAAAACGGCGCCAAACGTCTCCCGTCAGGCCGTGCTCTCTCCAATAATTCGCTTTCACCGAGGCAATAGCCGAGATCGTGGTCACGGTGAACGAATAAAACGGCGCCAAACGTCTCTCGTCAGGCCGTGCTCTCTCCAATAATTCGCTTTCACCGAGGCAATAGCCGAGATCGTGGTCACGGTGAACGAATAAAACGGCGCCAAACGTCTCTCGTCAGGCCGTGCTCTCTCCAATAATTCGCTTTCACCGAGGCAATAGCCGAGATCGTGGTCACGGTGAACGAATAAAACGGCGCCAAACGGCTCTCGTCAGGCCGTGCTCTCTCCAATAATTCGCTTTCATCGAGGCAATAGCCGAGATTGTGGTCACGGTGAACGAATAAAACGGCGCCAAACGTCTCTCGTCAGGCCGTGCTCTCTCCAATAATTCGCTTTCACCGAGGCAATAGCCGAGATCGTGGTCACGGTGAACGAATAAAACGGCGCCAAACGTCTCTCGTCAGGCCGTGCTCTCTCCAATAATTCGTTTCACCGAGGCAATAGCCGAGATCGTGGTCACGGTGAACGAATAAAACGGCGCCAAACGTCTCTCGTCAGGCCGTGCTCTCTCCAATAATTCGCTTTCACCGAGGCAATAGCCGAGATCGTGGTCACGGTGAACGAATAAAACCGCGCCAAACGTCTCTAGTCAGGCCGTGCTCTCTCCAATAATTCGCTTTCACCGAGGCAATAGCCGAGATCGTGGTCACGGTGAACGAATAAAACGGCGCCAAACGTCTCTCGTCAGGCCGTGCTCTCTCCAATAATTCGCTTTCACCGAGGCAATAGCCGAGATCGTGGTCACGGTGAACGAATAAAACGGCGCCAAACGTCTCTCGTCAGGCCGTGCTCTCTCCAATAATTCGCTTTCACCGAGGCAATAGCTGAGATCGTGGTCACGGTGAACGAATAAAACGGCGCCAAACGTCTCTCGTCAGGCCGTGCTCTCTCCAATAATTCGCTTTCACCGAGGCAATAGCCGAGATCGTGGTCACGGTGAACGAATAAAACGGCGCCAAACGTCTCTCGTCAGGCCGTGCTCTCTCCAATAATTCGCTTTCACCGAGGCAATAGCCGAGATCGTGGTCACGGTGAACGAATAAAACCGCGCCAAACGTCTCTCGTCAGGCTGTGCTCTCTCCAATAATTCGCTTTCACCGAGGCAATAGCTGAGATCGTGGTCACGGTGAACGAATAAAACGGCGCCAAACGTCTCTCGTCAGGCCGTGCTCTCTCCAATAATTCGCTTTCACCGAGGCAATAGGCGAGATCGTGGTCACGGTGAACGAATAAAACCGCGCCAAACGTCTCTCGTCAGGCCGTGCTCTCTCCAATAATTCGCTTTCACCGAGGCAATAGCCGAGATCGTGGTCACGGTGAAGGAATAAAACGGCGCCAAACGTCTCTCGTCAGGCCGTGCTCTCTCCAATAATTCGCTTTCACCGAGGCAATAGGCGAGATCGTGGTCACGGTGAACGAATAAAACCCCGCCGAACGTCTCTCGTCAGGCCGTGCTCTCTCCAATAATTCGCTTTCACCGAGGCAATAGCCGAGATCGTGGTCACGGTGAACGAATAAAACGGCGCCAAACGTCTCTCGTCAGGCCGTGCTCTCTCCAATAATTCGCTTTCACCGAGGCAATAGGCGAGATCGTGGTCACGGTGAACGAATAAAACCGCGCCGAACGTCTCTCGTCAGGCCGTACTCTCTCCAATAATTCGCTTTCACCGAGGCAATAGCCGAGATCGTGGTCACGGTGAACGAATAAAACCGCGCCAAACGTCTCTCGTCAGGCCGTGCTCTCTCCAATAATTCGCTTTCACCGAGGCAATAGCCGAGATCGTGGTCACGGTGAACGAATAAAACGGCGCCAAACGTCTCTCGTCAGGCCGTGCTCTCTCCAATAATTCGCTTTCACCGAGGCAATAGCCGAGATCGTGGTCACGGTGAACGAATAAAACCGCGCCAAACGTCTCTCGTCAGGCCGTGCTCTCTCCAATAATTCGCTTTCACCGAGGCAATAGGCGAGATCGTGGTCACGGTGAACGAATAAAACCGCGCCAAACGTCTCTCGTCAGGCCGTGCTCTCTCCAATAATTCGCTTTCACCGAGGCAATAGCCGAGATCGTGGTCACGGTGAACGAATAAAACGGCGCCAAACGTCTCTCGTCAGGCCGTGCTCTCTCCAATAATTCGCTTTCACCGAGGCAATAGGCGAGATCGTGGTCACGGTGAACGAATAAAACCGCGCCAAACGTCTCTCGTCAGGCCGTGCTCTCTCCAATAATTCGCTTTCACCGAGGCAATAGCCGAGATCGTGGTCACGGTGAACGAATAAAACGGCGCCAAACGTCTCTCGTCAGGCCGTGCTCTCTCCAATAATTCGCTTTCACCGAGGCAATAGCCGAGATCGTGGTCACGGTGAACGAATAAAACGGCGCCAAACGTCTCTCGTCAGGCCGTGCTCTCTCCAATAATTCGCTTTCACCGAGGCAATAGGCGAGATCGTGGTCACGGTGAACGAATAAAACCGCGCCGAACGTCTCTCGTCAGGCCGTGCTCTCTCCAATAATTCGCTTTCACCGAGGCAATAGCCGAGATCGTGGTCACGGTGAACGAATAAAACCGCGCCAAACGTCTCTCGTCAGGCCGTGCTCTCTCCAATAATTCGCTTTCACCGAGGCAATAGCCGAGATCGTGGTCACGGTGAACGAATAAAACGGCGCCAAACGTCTCTCGTCAGGCCGTGCTCTCTCCAATAATTCGCTTTCACCGAGGAAATAGCCGAGATCGTGGTCACGGTGAACGAATAAAACGGCGCCAAACGTCTCTCGTCAGGCCGTGCTCTCTCCAATAATTCGCTTTCACCGAGGCAATAGGCGAGATCGTGGTCACGGTGAACGAATAAAACCGCGCCGAACGTCTCTCGTCAGGCCGTGCTCTCTCCAATAATTCGCTTTCACCGAGGCAATAGCCGAGATCGTGGTCACGGTGAACGAATAAAACCGCGCCAAACGTCTCTCGTCAGGCCGTGCTCTCTCCAATAATTCGCTTTCACCGAGGCAATAGCCGAGATCGTGGTCACGGTGAACGAATAAAACCGCGCCGAACGTCTCTCGTCAGGCCATGCTCTCTCCAATAATTCGCTTTCACCGAGGCAATAGCCGAGATCGTGGTCACGGTGAACGAAAAAAACGGCGCCAAACGTCTCTCGTCAGGCCGTGCTCTCTCCAATAATTCGCTTTCACCGAGGCAATAGGCGAGATCGTGGTCACGGTGAACGAATAAAACGGCGCCAAACGTCTCTCGTCAGGCCGTGCTCTCTCCAATAATTCGCTTTCACCGAGGCAATAGCCGAGATCGTGGTCACGGTGAACGAATAAAACGGTGCCAAACGTCTCCCGTCAGGCCGTGCTCTCTCCAATAATTCGCTTTCACCGAGGCAATAGCCGAGATCGTGGTCACGGTGAACGAATAAAACGGCGCCAAACGTCTCTCGTCAGGCCGTGCTTTCTCCAATAATTCGCTTTCACCGAGGCAATAGCCGAGATCGTGGTCACGGTGAACGAATAAAACGGCGCCAAACGTCTCTCGTCAGGCCGTGCTCTCTCCAATAATTCGCTTTCACCGAGGCAATAGCCGAGATCGTGGTCACGGTGAACGAATAAAACGGCGCCAAACGGCTCTCGTCAGGCCGTGCTCTCTCCAATAATTCGCTTTCATCGAGGCAATAGCCGAGATTGTGGTCACGGTGAACGAATAAAACGGCGCCAAACGTCTCTCGTCAGGCCGTGCTCTCTCCAATAATTCGCTTTCACCGAGGCAATAGCCGAGATCGTGGTCACGGTGAACGAATAAAACGGCGCCAAACGTCTCTCGTCAGGCCGTGCTCTCTCCAATAATTCGTTTCACCGAGGCAATAGCCGAGATCGTGGTCACGGTGAACGAATAAAACGGCGCCAAACGTCTCTCGTCAGGCCGTGCTCTCTCCAATAATTCGCTTTCACCGAGGCAATAGCCGAGATCGTGGTCACGGTGAACGAATAAAACCGCGCCAAACGTCTCTAGTCAGGCCGTGCTCTCTCCAATAATTCGCTTTCACCGAGGCAATAGCCGAGATCGTGGTCACGGTGAACGAATAAAACGGCGCCAAACGTCTCTCGTCAGGCCGTGCTCTCTCCAATAATTCGCTTTCACCGAGGCAATAGCCGAGATCGTGGTCACGGTGAACGAATAAAACGGCGCCAAACGTCTCTCGTCAGGCCGTGCTCTCTCCAATAATTCGCTTTCACCGAGGCAATAGCTGAGATCGTGGTCACGGTGAACGAATAAAACGGCGCCAAACGTCTCTCGTCAGGCCGTGCTCTCTCCAATAATTCGCTTTCACCGAGGCAATAGCCGAGATCGTGGTCACGGTGAACGAATAAAACGGCGCCAAACGTCTCTCGTCAGGCCGTGCTCTCTCCAATAATTCGCTTTCACCGAGGCAATAGCCGAGATCGTGGTCACGGTGAACGAATAAAACCGCGCCAAACGTCTCTCGTCAGGCTGTGCTCTCTCCAATAATTCGCTTTCACCGAGGCAATAGCTGAGATCGTGGTCACGGTGAACGAATAAAACGGCGCCAAACGTCTCTCGTCAGGCCGTGCTCTCTCCAATAATTCGCTTTCACCGAGGCAATAGGCGAGATCGTGGTCACGGTGAACGAATAAAACCGCGCCAAACGTCTCTCGTCAGGCCGTGCTCTCTCCAATAATTCGCTTTCACCGAGGCAATAGCCGAGATCGTGGTCACGGTGAAGGAATAAAACGGCGCCAAACGTCTCTCGTCAGGCCGTGCTCTCTCCAATAATTCGCTTTCACCGAGGCAATAGGCGAGATCGTGGTCACGGTGAACGAATAAAACCCCGCCGAACGTCTCTCGTCAGGCCGTGCTCTCTCCAATAATTCGCTTTCACCGAGGCAATAGCCGAGATCGTGGTCACGGTGAACGAATAAAACGGCGCCAAACGTCTCTCGTCAGGCCGTGCTCTCTCCAATAATTCGCTTTCACCGAGGCAATAGGCGAGATCGTGGTCACGGTGAACGAATAAAACCGCGCCGAACGTCTCTCGTCAGGCCGTACTCTCTCCAATAATTCGCTTTCACCGAGGCAATAGCCGAGATCGTGGTCACGGGTGAACGAATAAAACCGCGCCAAACGTCTCTCGTCAGGCCGTGCTCTCTCCAATAATTCGCTTTCACCGAGGCAATAGCCGAGATCGTGGTCACGGTGAACGAATAAAACGGCGCCAAACGTCTCTCGTCAGGCCGTGCTCTCTCCAATAATTCGCTTTCACCGAGGCAATAGCCGAGATCGTGGTCACGGTGAACGAATAAAACCGCGCCAAACGACTCTCGTCAGGCCGTGCTCTCTCCAATAATTCGCTTTCACCGAGGCAATAGGCGAGATCGTGGTCACGGTGAACGAATAAAACCGCGCCAAACGTCTCTCGTCAGGCCGTGCTCTCTCCAATAATTCGCTTTCACCGAGGCAATAGCCGAGATCGTGGTCACGGTGAACGAATAAAACGGCGCCAAACGTCTCTCGTCAGGCCGTGCTCTCTCCAATAATTCGCTTTCACCGAGGCAATAGCCGAGATCGTGGTCACGGTGAACGAATAAAACGGCGCCAAACGTCTCTCGTCAGGCCGTGCTCTCTCCAATAATTCGCTTTCACCGAGGCAATAGGCGAGATCGTGGTCACGGTGAACGAATAAAACCGCGCCGAACGTCTCTCGTCAGGCCGTGCTCTCTCCAATAATTCGCTTTCACCGAGGCAATAGCCGAGATCGTGGTCACGGTGAACGAATAAAACCGCGCCAAACGTCTCTCGTCAGGCCGTGCTCTCTCCAATAATTCGCTTTCACCGAGGCAATAGCCGAGATCGTGGTCACGGTGAACGAATAAAACCGCGCCGAACGTCTCTCGTCAGGCCGTGCTCTCTCCAATAATTCGCTTTCACCGAGGCAATAGCCGAGATCGTGGTCACGGTGAACGAATAAAACGGCGCCAAACGTCTCTCGTCAGGCCGTGCTCTCTCCAATAATTCGCTTTCACCGAGGCAATAGGCGAGATCGTGGTCACGGTGAACGAATAAAACGGCGCCAAACGTCTCTCGTCAGGCCGTGCTCTCTCCAATAATTCGCTTTCACCGAGGCAATAGCCGAGATCGTGGTCACGGTGAACGAATAAAACGGCGCCAAACGTCTCCCGTCAGGCCGTGCTCTCTCCAATAATTCGCTTTCACCGAGGCAATAGCCGAGATCGTGGTCACGGTGAACGAATAAAACGGCGCCAAACGTCTCTCGTCAGGCCGTGCTCTCTCCAATAATTCGCTTTCACCGAGGCAATAGCCGAGATCGTGGTCACGGTGAACGAATAAAACGGCGCCAAACGTCTCTCGTCAGGCCGTGCTCTCTCCAATAATTCGCTTTCACCGAGGCAATAGCCGAGATCGTGGTCACGGTGAACGAATAAAACGGCGCCAAACGGCTCTCGTCAGGCCGTGCTCTCTCCAATAATTCGCTTTCATCGAGGCAATAGCCGAGATTGTGGTCACGGTGAACGAATAAAACGGCGCCAAACGTCTCTCGTCAGGCCGTGCTCTCTCCAATAATTCGCTTTCACCGAGGCAATAGCCGAGATCGTGGTCACGGTGAACGAATAAAACGGCGCCAAACGTCTCTCGTCAGGCCGTGCTCTCTCCAATAATTCGTTTCACCGAGGCAATAGCCGAGATCGTGGTCACGGTGAACGAATAAAACGGCGCCAAACGTCTCTCGTCAGGCCGTGCTCTCTCCAATAATTCGCTTTCACCGAGGCAATAGCCGAGATCGTGGTCACGGTGAACGAATAAAACCGCGCCAAACGTCTCTAGTCAGGCCGTGCTCTCTCCAATAATTCGCTTTCACCGAGGCAATAGCCGAGATCGTGGTCACGGTGAACGAATAAAACGGCGCCAAACGTCTCTCGTCAGGCCGTGCTCTCTCCAATAATTCGCTTTCACCGAGGCAATAGCCGAGATCGTGGTCACGGTGAACGAATAAAACGGCGCCAAACGTCTCTCGTCAGGCCGTGCTCTCTCCAATAATTCGCTTTCACCGAGGCAATAGCCGAGATCGTGGTCACGGTGAACGAATAAAACGGCGCCAAACGTCTCTCGTCAGGCCGTGCTCTCTCCAATAATTCGCTTTCACCGAGGCAATAGCCGAGATCGTGGTCACGGTGAACGAATGAAACCGCGCCGAACGTCTCTCGTCAGGCCGTGCTCTCCAATAATTCGCTTTCACCGAGGCAATAGCCGAGATCGTGGTCACGGTGAACGAATAAAACGGCGCCAAACGTCTATCGTCAGGCCGTGCTCTCTCCAATAATTCGCTTTCACCGAGGCAATAGCCGAGATCGTGGTCACGGTGAACGAATAAAACCGCGCCGAACGTCTCTCGTCAGGCCGTGCTCTCCAATAATTCGCTTTCACCGAGGCAATAGCCGAGATCGTGGTCACGGTGAACGAATAAAACGGCGCCAAACGTCTCTCGTCAGGCCGTGCTCTCTCCAATAATTCGCTTTCACCGAGGCAATAGCCGAGATCGTGGTCACGGTGAACGAATAAAACGGCGCCAAACGTCTCTCGTCAGGCCGTGCTCTCTCCAATAATTCGCTTTCACCGAGGCAATAGGCGAGATCGTGGTCACGGTGAACGAATAAAACCGCGCCAAACGTCTCTCGTCAGGCCGTGCTCTCTCCAATAATTCGCTTTCACCGAGGCAATAGCCGAGATCGTGGTCACGGTGAACGAATAAAACGGCGCCAAACGTCTCTCGTCAGGCCGTGCTCTCTCCAATAATTTGCTTTCACCGAGGCAATAGCCGAGATCGTGGTCATGGTGAACGAATAAAACGGCGCCAAACGTCTCTCGTCAGGCCGTGCTCTCTCCAATAAATCGCTTTCACCGAGGCAATAGGCGAGATCGTGGTCACGGTGAACGAATAAAACCGCGCCGAACGTCTCTCGTCAGGCCGTGCTCTCTCCAATAATTCGCTTTCACCGAGGCAATAGCCGAGATCGTGGTCACGGTGAACGAATAAAACCGCGCCAAACGTCTCTCGTCAGGCCGTGCTCTCTCCAATAATTCGCTTTCACCGAGGCAATAGCCGAGATCGTGGTCACGGTGAACGAATAAAACCGCGCCGAACGTCTCTCGTCAGGCCGTGCTCTCTCCAATAATTCGCTTTCATTGAGGCAATAGCCGAGATCGTGGTCACGGTGAACGAATAAAACGGCGCCAAACGTCTCTCGTCAGGCCGTGCTCTCTCCAATTTCGCTTTCACCGAGGCAATAGGCGAGATCGTGGTCACGGTGAACGAATAAAACGGCGCCAAACGTCTCTCGTCAGGCCGTGCTCTCTCCAATAATTCGCTTTCACCGAGGCAATAGCCGAGATCGTGGTCACGGTGAACGAATAAAACGGCGCCAAACGTCTCCCGTCAGGCCGTGCTCTCTCCAATAATTCGCTTTCACCGAGGCAATAGCCGAGATCGTGGTCACGGTGAACGAATAAAACGGCGCCAAACGTCTCTCGTCAGGCCGTGCTCTCTCCAATAATTCGCTTTCACCGAGGCAATAGCCGAGATCGTGGTCACGGTGAACGAATAAAACGGCGCCAAACGTCTCTCGTCAGGCCGTGCTCTCTCCAATAATTCGCTTTCACCGAGGCAATAGCCGAGATCGTGGTCACGGTGAACGAATAAAACGGCGCCAAACGGCTCTCGTCAGGCCGTGCTCTCTCCAATAATTCGCTTTCATCGAGGCAATAGCCGAGATCGTGGTCACGGTGAACGAATAAAACGGCGCCAAACGTCTCTCGTCAGGCCGTGCTCTCTCCAATAATTCGCTTTCACCGAGGCAATAGCCGAGATCGTGGTCACGGTGAACGAATAAAACGGCGCCAAACGTCTCTCGTCAGGCCGTGCTCTCTCCAATAATTCGTTTCACCGAGGCAATAGCCGAGATCGTGGTCACGGTGAACGAATAAAACGGCGCCAAACGCCTCTCGTCAGGCCGTGCTCTCTCCAATAATTCGCTTTCACCGAGGCAATAGCCGAGATCGTGGTCACGGTGAACGAATAAAACCGCGCCAAACGTCTCTCGTCAGGCCGTGCTCTCTCCAATAATTCGCTTTCACCGAGGCAATAGCCGAGATCGTTGTCACGGTGAACGAATAAAACGGCGCCAAACGTCTCTCGTCAGGCCGTGCTCTCTCCAATAATTCGCTTTCACCGAGGCAATAGCCGAGATCGTGGTCACGGTGAACGAATAAAACGGCGCCAAACGTCTCTCGTCAGGCCGTGCTCTCTCCAATAATTCGCTTTCACCGAGGCAATAGCCGAGATCGTGGTCACGGTGAACGAATAAAACGGCGCCAAACGTCTCTCGTCAGGCCGTGCTCTCTCCAATAATTCGCTTTCACCGAGGCAATAGCCGAGATCGTGGTCACGGTGAACGAATGAAACCGCGCCGAACGTCTCTCGTCAGGCCGTGCTCTCCAATAATTCGCTTTCACCGAGGCAATAGCCGAGATCGTGGTCACGGTGAACGAATAAAACGGCGCCAAACGTCTCTCGTCAGGCCGTGCTCTCTCCAATAATTCGCTTTCACCGAGGCAATAGCCGAGATCGTGGTCACGGTGAACGAATAAAACGGCGCCAAACGTCTCTCGTCGGGCCGTGCTCTCTCCAATAATTCGCTTTCACCGAGGCAATAGCCGAGATCGTGGTCACGGTGAACGAATAAAACCGCGCCGAACGTCTCTCGTCAGGCCGTGCTCTCCAATAATTCGCTTTCACCGAGGCAATAGCCGAGATCGTGGTCACGGTGAACGAATAAAACGGCGCCAAACGTCTCTCGTCAGGCCGTGCTCTCTCCAATAATTCGCTTTCACCGAGGCAATAGCCGAGATCGTGGTCACGGTGAACGAATAAAACGGCGCCAAACGTCTCTCGTCAGGCCGTGCTCTCTCCAATAATTCGCTTTCACCGAGGCAATAGCCGAGATCGTGGTCACGGTGAACGAATAAAACGGCGCCAAACGTCTCTCGTCAGGCCGTGCTCGCTCCAATAATTCGCTTTCACCGAGGCAATAGCCGAGATCGTGGTCACGGTGAACGAATAAAACGGCGCCAAACGTCTCTCGTCAGGCCGTGCTCTCTCCAATAATTCGCTTTCACCGAGGAAATAGCCGAGATCGTGGTCACGGTGAACGAATAAAACGGCGCCAAACGTCTCTCGTCAGGCCGTGCTCTCTCCAATAATTCGCTTTCACCGAGGCAATAGCCGAGATCGTGGTCACGGTGAACGAATAAAACGGCGCCAAACGTCTCTCGTCAGGCCGTGCTCTCTCCAATAATTCGCTTTCACCGAGGCAATAGCCGAGATCGTGGTCACGGTGAACGAATAAAACGGCGCCAAACGTCTCTCGTCAGGCCGTGCTCTCTCCAATAATTCGCTTTCACCGAGGCAATAGCCGAGATCGTGGTCACGGTGAACGAATAAAACCGCGCCAAACGTCTCTCCTCAGGCCGTGCTCTCTCCAATAATTCGCTTTCACCGAGGCAATAGCCGAGATCGTGGTCACGGTGAACGAATAAAACGGCGCCAAACGTCTCTCGTCAGGCCGTGCTCTCTCCAATAATTCGCTTTCACCGAGGCAATAGCCGAGATCGTGGTCACGGTGAACGAATAAAACCGCGCCGAACGTCTCTCGTCAGGCCGTGCTCTCTCCAATAATTCGCTTTCTCAGAGGCAATAGCCGAGATCGTGGTCACGGTGAACGAATAAAACCGCGCCGAACGTCTCTCGTCAGGCCGTGCTCTCTCCAATAATTCGCTTTCACCGAGGCAATAGCCGAGATCGTGGTCACGGTGAACGAATAAAACCGCGCCGAACGTCTCTCGTCAGGCCGTGCTCTCTCCAATAATTCGCTTTCACCGAGGCAATAGCCGAGATCGTGGTCACGGTGAACGAATAAAACCGCGCCAAACGTCTCTCGTCAGGCCGTGCTCGCTCCAATAATTCGCTTTCACCGAGGCAATAGCCGAGATCGTTGTCACGGTGAACGAATAAAACCGCGCCGAACGTCTCTCGTCAGGCCGTGCTCGCTCCAATAATTCGCTTTCACCGAGGCAATAGCCGAGATCGTGGTCACGGTGAACGAATAAAACCGCGCCGAACGTCTCTCGTCAGGCCGTGCTCGCTCCAATAATTCGCTTTCACCGAGGCAATAGCCGAGATCGTGGTCACGGTGAACGAATAAAACCGCGCCAAACGTCTCTCGTCAGGCCGTGCTCGCTCCAATAATTCGCTTTCACCGAGGCAATAGCCGAGATCGTGGTCACGGTGAACGAATAAAACCGCGCCGAACGTCTCTCGTCAGGCCGTGCTCTCTCCAATAATTCGCTTTCACCGAGGCAATAGCCGAGATCGTGGTCACGGTGAACGAATAAAACCGCGCCGAACGTCTCTCGTCAGGCCGTGCTCTCTCCAATAATTCGCTTTCACCTAGGCAATAGCCGAGATCGTGGTCACGGTGAACGAATAAAACCGCGCCAAACGTCTCTCGTCAGGCCGTGCTCTCTCCAATAATTCGCTTTCACCGAGGCAATAGCCGAGATCGTGGTCACGGTGAACAAATAAAACCGCGCCGAACGTCTCTCGTCAGGCCGTGCTCTCTCCAATAATTCGCTTTCACCGAGGCAATAGCCGAGATCGTGGTCACGGTGAACGAATAAAACGGCGCCAAACGTCTCTCGTCAGGCCGTGCTCTCTCCAATAATTCGCTTTCACCGAGGCAATAGCCGAGATCGTGGTCACGGTGAACGAATAAAACGGCGCCAAACGTCTCTCGTCAGGCCGTGCTCTCTCCAATAATTCGCTTTCACCGAGGCAATAGCCGAGATCGTGGTCACGGTGAACGAATAAAACGGCGCCAAACGTCTCTCGTCAGGCCGTGCTCTCTCCAATAATTCGCTTTCACCGAGGCAATAGCCGAGATCGTGGTCACGGTGAACGAATGAAACCGCGCCGAACGTCTCTCGTCAGGCCGTGCTCTCCAATAATTCGCTTTCACCGAGGCAATAGCCGAGATCGTGGTCACGGTGAACGAATAAAACGGCGCCAAACGTCTCTCGTCAGGCCGTGCTCTCTCCAATAATTCGCTTTTACCGAGGCAATAGCCGAGATCGTGGTCACGGTGAACGAATAAAACGGCGCCAAACGTCTCTCGTCAGACCGTGCTCTCTCCAATAATTCGCTTTCACCGAGGCAATAGCCGAGATCGTGGTCACGGTGAACGAATAAAACCGCGCCGAACGTCTCTCGTCAGGCCGTGCTCTCCAATAATTCGCTTTCACCGAGGCAATAGCCGAGATCGTGGTCACGGTGAACGAATAAAACGGCGCCAAACGTCTCTCGTCAGGCCGTGCTCTCTCCAATAATTCGCTTTCACCGAGGCAATAGCCGAGATCGTGGTCACGGTGAACGAATAAAACGGCGCCAAACGTCTCTCGTCAGGCCGTGCTCTCTCCAATAATTCGCTTTCACCGAGGCAATAGCCGAGATCGTGGTCACGGTGAACGAATAAAACGGCGCCAAACGTCTCTCGTCAGGCCGTGCTCGCTCCAATAATTCGCTTTCACCGAGGCAATAGCCGAGATCGTGGTCACGGTGAACGAATAAAACGGCGCCAAACGTCTCTCGTCAGGCCGTGCTCTCTCCAATAATTCGCTTTCACCGAGGCAATAGCCGAGATCGTGGTCACGGTGAACGAATAAAACGGCGCCAAACGTCTCTCGTCAGGCCGTGCTCTCTCCAATAATTCGCTTTCACCGAGGCAATAGCCGAGATCGTGGTCACGGTGAACGAATAAAACGGCGCCAAACGTCTCTCGTCAGGCCGTGCTCTCTCCAATAATTCGCTTTCACCGAGGCAATAGCCGAGATCGTGGTCACGGTGAACGAATAAAACGGCGCCAAACGTCTCTCGTCAGGCCGTGCTCTCTCCAATAATTCGCTTTCACCGAGGCAATAGCCGAGATCGTGGTCACGGTGAACGAATAAAACGGCGCCAAACGGCTCTCGTCAGGCCGTGCTCTCTCCAATAATTCGCTTTCATCGAGGCAATAGCCGAGATCGTGGTCACGGTGAACGAATAAAACGGCGCCAAACGTCTCTCGTCAGGCCGTGCTCTCTCCAATAATTCGCTTTCACCGAGGCAATAGCCGAGATCGTGGTCACGGTGAACGAATAAAACGGCGCCAAACGTCTCTCGTCAGGCCGTGCTCTCTCCAATAATTCGTTTCACCGAGGCAATAGCCGAGATCGTGGTCACGGTGAACGAATAAAACGGCGCCAAACGTCTCTCGTCAGGCCGTGCTCTCTCCAATAATTCGCTTTCACCGAGGCAATAGCCGAGATCGTGGTCACGGTGAACGAATAAAACCGCGCCAAACGTCTCTCGTCAGGCCGTGCTCTCTCCAATAATTCGCTTTCACCGAGGCAATAGCCGAGATCGTGGTCACGGTGAACGAATAAAACGGCGCCAAACGTCTCTCGTCAGGCCGTGCTCTCTCCAATAATTCGCTTTCACCGAGGCAATAGCCGAGATCGTGGTCACGGTGAACGAATGAAACCGCGCCAAACGTCTCTCCTCAGGCCGTGCTCTCTCCAATAATTCGCTTTCACCGAGGCAATAGCCGAGATCGTGGTCACGGTGAACGAATAAAACGGCGCCAAACGTCTCTCGTCAGGCCGTGCTCTCTCCAATAATTCGCTTTCACCGAGGCAATAGCCGAGATCGTGGTCACGGTGAACGAATAAAACCGCGCCGAACGTCTCTCGTCAGGCCGTGCTCTCTCCAATAATTCGCTTTCACAGAGGCAATAGCCGAGATCGTGGTCACGGTGAACGAATAAAACCGCGCCGAACGTCTCTCGTCAGGCCGTGCTCTCTCCAATAATTCGCTTTCACCGAGGCAATAGCCGAGATCGTGGTCACGGTGAACGAATAAAACCGCGCCGAACGTCTCTCGACAGGCCGTGCTCTCTCCAATAATTCGCTTTCACCGAGGCAATAGCCGAGATCGTGGTCACGGTGAACGAATAAAACCGCGCCAAACGTCTCTCGTCAGGCCGTGCTCGCTCCAATAATTCGCTTTCACCGAGGCAATAGCCGAGATCGTTGTCACGGTGAACGAATAAAACCGCGCCGAACGTCTCTCGTCAGGCCGTGCTCGCTCCAATAATTCGCTTTCACCGAGGCAATAGCCGAGATCGTGGTCACGGTGAACGAATAAAACCGCGCCGAACGTCTCTCGTCAGGCCGTGCTCGCTCCAATAATTCGCTTTCACCGAGGCAATAGCCGAGATCGTGGTCACGGTGAACGAATAAAACCGCGCCAAACGTCTCTCGTCAGGCCGTGCTCGCTCCAATAATTCGCTTTCACCGAGGCAATAGCCGAGATCGTGGTCACGGTGAACGAATAAAACCGCGCCGAACGTCTCTCGTCAGGCCGTGCTCTCTCCAATAATTCGCTTTCACCGAGGCAATAGCCGAGATCGTGGTCACGGTGAACGAATAAAACCGCGCCGAACGTCTCTCGTCAGGCCGTGCTCTCTCCAATAATTCGCTTTCACCTAGGCAATAGCCGAGATCGTGGTCACGGTGAACGAATAAAACCGCGCCAAACGTCTCTCGTCAGGCCGTGCTCTCTCCAATAATTCGCTTTCACCGAGGCAATTGCCGAGATCGTGGTCACGGTGAACGAATAAAACCGCGCCGAACGTCTCTCGTCAGGCCGTGCTCTCTCCAATAATTCGCTTTCACCGAGGCAATAGCCGAGATCGTGGTCACGGTGAACGAATAAAACGGCGCCAAACGTCTCTCGTCAGGCCGTGCTCTCTCCAATAATTCGCTTTCACCGAGGCAATAGCCGAGATCGTGGTCACGGTGAACGAATAAAACGGCGCCAAACGTCTCTCGTCAGGCCGTGCTCTCTCCAATAATTCGCTTTCACCGAGGCAATAGCCGAGATCGTGCTAATACTTCGCAGCGCACAACAGACAACACACCATCAAAACAGATACACACAAAGAAACAACACTCACGCAGCGCTGACTGTCAACTCTCGGATATATTAATCTTCGTTCTTATCTTTCACCCTTACGCACTAAAAAAGAAGAAATAGATGTTAACCAAGGAAGAACAGCGAAAGAAAAATAAAAATAAAAATAAAAAGAAAGGGGAAAGATTAATATAGGAAAGAAAGATGGAAAGAAATGGAAGAAAAAAATGGAAGAAAATAAGATCTAGTCCTACTACAGTAAAATTACTGAGGAGATTTTCCTAAATAATATAACTCTTTTCTTGATAAGCTAATCGACGGGGGTACTAACGCATACTCCGTCTAGCAGGTCGATGCTCGCGGCTTCGATGATTTCTCGAGTTAGTTTGTTGTTGCTTCGTCCCAGTACTGTGCAATTGCCTAGAAGGGGGGAACATCCACAATCTCTACAATGAATGCCCAGATGGCCTGAGTTAGCGTTAATGGCGTTGCAGTTATGTTCCCGGAGCCTGTCATTGAGACAGCGCCCCGTCTGCCCAACGTAACGCTTCCCGCACGTAAGAGGGAACGAATATATCACTCCCTCTGCACAGGAAACGAACTTGGTCTTGTGATTTTTCGTGCAGCACTCTGTTCGAATAGGCTGCCCATTCACCCGCTTGCACAGGCTGGAAAGTCTCTGCGGAGCTGAGAAAACCACGTCGACGTTGACTCTGCTAGCTACTTTTTTAAGCTTGTGTGACATGTTGTGAATATAGGGCACTATAACAGGCCTTGTAGTGCGTTCTCTTTTTCGGTAGTTAGAAGCTTCGGCTTGCTTGACCTCCTTAAGTAGGCATTCAGAGACTGAAATTAATATCGACAAAGGGTATCCTGCTGAAACCAAGCGAGTTGTTTGCGTTTTGAAGCTCATGTCGGTCATGTGCACGCAGGATTTCTTGAGGGAGTTTTTTAGGCAAAGTTTTGCAATGCCTCGTTTAACAAGTTTCGAGTGTGCGGAACTATGATGAAGTAGTGGCTTTTTTGCCCTCGGTTCATAAGACCAGCAGATGTGACAGTTTTTAAGGAGCAATCGAAGGTCTAAGAATCTTATGGAATGCTCGACCGGAAGTTCGTGGGTAAGTTTTAACGGATCAAGGTATTTCTGGAAGGTAGAAAGAACATCGGCCACCAAGGTGGGGAAGGTGCGACTGTTACTGTCAAGAAAAACCAAGTAGTCATCCACGTAACGAAAAACACGCACTATTTTTGAACTGTCTAAGTTTTGCTGTAAGATTCTGTTGTGGAATGCCAGAAAGAGGTCGCTGAGCACAGGAGCTATACAGGACCCTATACATATTCCTGTTTTTTGTAAATATGTTGATCCATTCCAGGTGGCAAAGGTAGAATGCAAATAGGTCGATATTAGGTCCAGGAAACCCTTAATGGACACCCCTGCTGCATTTTGGAAGGCTATTACACCAAAGGAGTCAACACTGTCCTCTATGCACATCAGGAGCCGATCTTGAGGTAGGGCATAATAGAGATCCTTTACATCAATAGAAAAAGCCATGAGTCGTCTGTCCTTTGGTTCTTGAAGAAATTGCAAGACGTCATCCGAGCTTCTAATCAAATACGGATCATTTATGTCAAGAAGGTTTAGTTTTTCTTGAAGGAACAAAGCGATGGATTTTTGCCACGTGCCTCTTTCAGACACAATCACCCTGAGGGGGCACTCGGTTTTATGTGTTTTGGCATTGAAGAAAATCTCAAGGCTAGACAGTTTTTTACGGTCAATGGATGAAGCAAGTTGCTTCAGGTCCAGCGAATTACATAATTGCTTGGCTCTGCTTTTGATTGTACTTAAGGAAATGTCATAATGGCACTGAAAAACGCACTCTACGGCTGCACAGGCCTTAGTGCCAAACTCGCTTTTATGCATGAGCATAAAGAAAAACTTCAAGAAAAACTAAACTTTCTTGACATAAATGATCCGTATTTGATTAGAAGCTCGGATGACGTCTTGCAATTTCTTCAAGAACCAAAGGACAGACGACTCATGGCTTTTTCTATTGATGTAAAGGATCTCTATTATGCCCTACCTCAAGATCGGCTCCTGATGTGCATAGAGGACAGTGTTGACTCCTTTGGTGTAATAGCCTTCCAAAATGCAGCAGGGGTGTCCATTAAGGGTTTCCTGGACCTAATATCGACCTATTTGCATTCTACCTTTGCCACCTGGAATGGATCAACATATTTACAAAAAACAGGAATATGTATAGGGTCCTGTATAGCTCCTGTGCTCAGCGACCTCTTTCTGGCATTCCACAACAGAATCTTACAGCAAAACTTAGACAGTTCAAAAATAGTGCGTGTTTTTCGTTACGTGGATGACTACTTGGTTTTTCTTGACAGTAACAGTCGCACCTTCCCCACCTTGGTGGCCGATGTTCTTTCTACCTTCCAGAAATACCTTGATCCGTTAAAACTTACCCACGAACTTCCGGTCGAGCATTCCATAAGATTCTTAGACCTTCGATTGCTCCTTAAAAACTGTCACATCTGCTGGTCTTATGAACCGAGGGCAAAAAAGCCACTACTTCATCATAGTTCCGCACACTCGAAACTTGTTAAACGAGGCATTGCAAAACTTTGCCTAAAAAACTCCCTCAAGAAATCCTGCGTGCACATGACCGACATGAGCTTCAAAACGCAAACAACTCGCTTGGTTTCAGCAGGATACCCTTTGTCGATATTAATTTCAGTCTCTGAATGCCTACTTAAGGAGGTCAAGCAAGCCGAAGCTTCTAACTACCGAAAAAGAGAACGCACGACAAGGCCTGTTATAGTGCCCTATATTCACAACATGTCACACAAGCTTAAAAAAGTAGCTAGCAGAGTCAACGTCGACGTGGTTTTCTCAGCTCCGCAGAGACTTTCCAGCCTGTGCAAGCGGGTGAATGGGCAGCCTATTCGAACAGAGTGCTGCACGAAAAATCACAAGACCAAGTTCGTTTCCTGTGCAGAGGGAGTGATATATTCGTTCCCTCTTACGTGCGGGAAGCGTTACGTTGGGCAGACGGGGCGCTGTCTCAATGACAGGCTCCGGGAACACAACTGCAACGCCATTAACGCTAACTCAGGCCATCTGGGCATTCATTGTAGAGATTGTGGATGTTCCCCCCTTCTAGGCAATTGCACAGTACTGGGACGAAGCAACAACAAACTAACTCGAGAAATCATCGAAGCCGCGAGCATCGACCTGCTAGACGGAGTATGCGTTAGTACCCCGTCGATTAGCTTATCAAGAAAAGAGTTATATTATTTAGGAAAATCTCCTCAGTAATTTTACTGTAGTAGGACTAGATCTTATTTTCTTCCATTTTTTTTCTTCCATTTCTTTCCATCTTTCTTTCCTATATTAATCTTTCCCCTTTCTTTTTATTTTTATTTTTATTTTTCTTTCGCTGTTCTTCCTTGGTTAACATCTATTTCTTCTTTTTTAGTGCGTAAGGGTGAAAGATAAGAACGAAGATTAATATATCCGAGAGTTGACAGTCAGCGCTGCGTGAGTGTTGTTTCTTTGTGTGTATCTGTTTTGATGGTGTGTTGTCTGTTGTGCGCTGCGAAGTATTAGCATGTTTAACCAACTCGCCCAAGCTGAAGTATTGACCAAGTTCATTTCTAGTACATCGGGCTCCGTTCAGTTTTACCATTTGCATCCCAACGTCCTGGTCACCCTTATTGCTATTGGTATTTGCCAAGCGCGGACATTCAGTTATTGCCTCCGAGTACACCTTCTACCTCCAGAAGTCAAGGTCCTGTTCGGAGGTTTTACCCCGTCCGTAGGCCACGGCAGAAGGCTTTGCAAGATTCTACAAGCTGAGTGGTATCGACAGGCAAGACTTTATAGGAACAGTTTGTACGTGTTTTTGCACAACCAAGCGAGTCCACCCTATGGAGGAAGAGTGTGGCGCGAGTACTCCATCCTGACGGATCGTACAACTGAGTCTCTGTGGCGACTCACCCTAAAGCATCTTAGATCTATCACTCCTCGCAAGACAAGAACCCAAAGCCTACCTCTTCATGTCATTGGTGACATCTCCTTGCCTCCAGGAGTGCGAAAGGTACTCAGCTTTGGCCCTAAGTTTGCGGTTGAACCCCGCAAGGCGGCACCTGAGCTGTTATCTTTGGTCCGGCAGGTATCTCAGAGAGCCTCTCTCACTGACGTTGATCGGTGCATTTCAGAAGGTGTAGACGTTCTTTCACATCATAAACATCCGGTAAGACCACTGTCCATAAAGAAGGTCGAAGCATACTTAAAAGAGCATAGCCTATCTCTTCTTCCTGCGGACAAGGAAGGTGGTTTCGTGCTCATGCATAAAAGCGAGTTTGGCACTAAGGCCTGTGCAGCCGTAGAGTCCGTTTTTCAGTGCCATTATGACATTTCCTTAAGTACAATCAAAAGCAGAGCCAAGCAATTATGTAATTCGCTGGACCTGAAGCAACTTGCTTCATCCATTGACCGTAAAAAACTGTCTAGCCTTGAGATTTTCTTCAATGCCAAAACACATAAAACCGAGTGCCCCCTCAGGGTGATTGTGTCTGAAAGAGGCACGTGGCAAAAATCCATCGCTTTGTTCCTTCAAGAAAAACTAAACCTTCTTGACATAAATGATCCGTATTTGATTAGAAGCTCGGATGACGTCTTGCAATTTCTTCAAGAACCAAAGGACAGACGACTCATGGCTTTTTCTATTGATGTAAAGGATCTCTATTATGCCCTACCTCAAGATCGGCTCCTGATGTGCATAGAGGACAGTGTTGACTCCTTTGGTGTAATAGCCTTCCAAAATGCAGCAGGGGTGTCCATTAAGGGTTTCCTGGACCTAATATCGACCTATTTGCATTCTACCTTTGCCACCTGGAATGGATCAACATATTTACAAAAAACAGGAATATGTATAGGGTCCTGTATAGCTCCTGTGCTCAGCGACCTCTTTCTGGCATTCCACAACAGAATCTTACAGCAAAACTTAGACAGTTCAAAAATAGTGCGTGTTTTTCGTTACGTGGATGACTACTTGGTTTTTCTTGACAGTAACAGTCGCACCTTCCCCACCTTGGTGGCCGATGTTCTTTCTACCTTCCAGAAATACCTTGATCTGTTAAAACTTACCCACGAACTTCCGGTCGAGCATTCCATAAGATTCTTAGACCTTCGATTGCTCCTTAAAAACTGTCACATCTGCTGGTCTTATGAACCGAGGGCAAAAAAGCCACTACTTCATCATAGTTCCGCACACTCGAAACTTGTTAAACGAGGCATTGCAAAACTTTGCCTAAAAAACTCCCTCAAGAAATCCTGCGTGCACATGACCGACATGAGCTTCAAAACGCAAACAACTCGCTTGGTTTCAGCAGGATACCCTTTGTCGATATTAATTTCAGTCTCTGAATGCCTACTTAAGGAGGTCAAGCAAGCCGAAGCTTCTAACTACCGAAAAAGAGAACGCACTACAAGGCCTGTTATAGTGCCCTATATTCACAACATGTCACACAAGCTTAAAAAAGTAGCTAGCAGAGTCAACGTCGACGTGGTTTTCTCAGCTCCGCAGAGACTTTCCAGCCTGTGCAAGCGGGTGAATGGGCAGCCTATTCGAACAGAGTGCTGCACGAAAAATCACAAGACCAAGTTCGTTTCCTGTGCAGAGGGAGTGATATATTCGTTCCCTCTTACGTGCGGGAAGCGTTACGTTGGGCAGACGGGGCGCTGTCTCAATGACAGGCTCCGGGAACATAACTGCAACGCCATTAACGCTAACTCAGGCCATCTGGGCATTCATTGTAGAGATTGTGGATGTTCCCCCCTTCTAGGCAATTGCACAGTACTGGGACGAAGCAACAACAAACTAACTCGAGAAATCATCGAAGCCGCGAGCATCGACCTGCTAGACGGAGTATGCGTTAGTACCCCGTCGATTAGCTTATCAAGAAAAGAGTTCTATTATTTAGGAAAATCTCCTCAGTAATTTTACTGTAGTAGGACTAGATCTTATTTTCTTCGATTTTTTTTCTTCCATTTCTTTCCATCTTTCTTTCCTATATTAATCTTTCCCCTTTCTTTTTATTTTTATTTTTATTTTTCTTTCGCTGTTCTTCCTTGGTTAACATCTATTTCTTCTTTTTTAGTGCGTAAGGGTGAAAGATAAGAACGAAGATTAATATATCCGAGAGTTGACAGTCAGCGCTGCGTGAGTGTTGTTTCTTTGTGTGTATCTGTTTTGATGGTGTGTTCTCTGTTGTGCGCTGCGAAGTATTAGCATGTTTAACCAACTCGCCCAAGCTGAAGTATTGACCGAGATCGTGGTCACGGTGAACGAATAAAACGGCGCCAAACGTCTCTCGTCAGGCCGTGCTCTCTCCAATAATTCGCTTTCACCGAGGCCATAGCCGAGATCGTGGTCACGGTGAACGAATGAAACCGCGCCGAACGTCTCTCGTCAGGCCGTGCTCTCCAATAATTCGCTTTCACCGAGGCAATAGCCGAGATCGTGGTCACGGTGAACGAATAAAACGGCGCCAAACGTCTCTCGTCAGGCCGTGCTCTCTCCAATAATTCGCTTTCACCGAGGCAATAGCCGAGATCGTGGTCACGGTGAACGAATAAAACGGCGCCAAACGTCTCTCGTCAGACCGTGCTCTCTCCAATAATTCGCTTTCACCGAGGCAATAGCCGAGATCATGGTCACGGTGAACGAATAAAACCGCGCCGAACGTCTCTCGTCAGGCCGTGCTCTCCAATAATTCGCTTTCACCGAGGCAATAGCCGAGATCGTGGTCACGGTGAACGAATAAAACGGCGCCAAACGTCTCTCGTCAGGCCGTGCTCTCTCCAATAATTCGCTTTCACCGAGGCAATAGCCGAGATCGTGGTCACGGTGAACGAATAAAACGGCGCCAAACGTCTCTCGTCAGGCCGTGCTCTCTCCAATAATTCGCTTTCACCGAGGCAATAGCCGAGATCGTGGTCACGGTGAACGAATAAAACGGCGCCAAACGTCTCTCGTCAGGCCGTGCTCGCTCCAATAATTCGCTTTCACCGAGGCAATAGCCGAGATCGTGGTCACGGTGAACGAATAAAACGGCGCCAAACGTCTCTCGTCAGGCCGTGCTCTCTCCAATAATTCGCTTTCACCGAGGCAATAGCCGAGATCGTGGTCACGGTGAACGAATAAAACGGCGCCAAACGTCTCTCGTCAGGCCGTGCTCTCTCCAATAATTCGCTTTCACCGAGGCAATAGCCGAGATCGTGGTCACGGTAAACGAATAAAACGGCGCCAAACGTCTCTCGTCAGGCCGTGCTCTCTCCAATAATTCGCTTTCACCGAGGCAATAGCCGAGATCGTGGTCACGGTGAACGAATAAAACGGCGCCAAACGTCTCTCGTCAGGCCGTGCTCTCTCCAATAATTCGCTTTCACCGAGGCAATAGCCGAGATCGTGGTCACGGTGAACGAATAAAACGGCGCCGAACGGCTCTCGTCAGGCCGTGCTCTCTCCAATAATTCGCTTTCATCGAGGCAATAGCCGAGATCGTGGTCACGGTGAACGAATAAAACGGCGCCAAACGTCTCTCGTCAGGCCGTGCTCTCTCCAATAATTCGCTTTCACCGAGGCAATAGCCGAGATCGTGGTCACGGTGAACGAATAAAACGGCGCCAAACGTCTCTCGTCAGGCCGTGCTCTCTCCAATAATTCGTTTCACCGAGGCAATAGCCGAGATCGTGGTCACGGTGAACGAATAAAACGGCGCCAAACGTCTCTCGTCAGGCCGTGCTCTCTCCAATAATTCGCTTTCACCGAGGCAATAGCCGAGATCGTGGTCACGGTGAACGAATAAAACCGCGCCAAACGTCTCTCGTCAGGCCGTGCTCTCTCCAATAATTCGCTTTCACCGAGGCAATAGCCGAGATCGTGGTCACGGTGAACGAATAAAACGGCGCCAAACGTCTCTCGTCAGGCCGTGCTCTCTCCAATAATTCGCTTTCACCGAGGCAATAGCCGAGATCGTGGTCACGGTGAACGAATAAAACGGCGCCAAACGTCTCTCGTCAGGCCGTGCTCTCTCCAATGATTCGCTTTCACCGAGGCAATAGCCGAGATCGTGGTCACGGTGAACGAATAAAACGGCGCCAAACGTCTCTCGTCAGGCCGTGCTCTCTCCAATAATTCGCTTTCACCGAGGCAATAGCCGAGATCGTGGTCACGGTGAACGAATGAAACCGCGCCGAACGTCTCTCGTCAGGCCGTGCTCTCCAATAATTCGCTTTCACCGAGGCAATAGCCGAGATCGTGGTCACGGTGAACGAATAAAACGGCGCCAAACGTCTCTCGTCAGGCCGTGCTCTCTCCAATAATTCGCTTTCACCGAGGCAATAGCCGAGATCGTGGTCACGGTGAACGAATAAAACGGCGCCAAACGTCTCTCGTCAGGCCGTGCTCTCTCCAATAATTCGCTTTCACCGAGGCAATAGCCGAGATCGTGGTCACGGTGAACGAATAAAACCGCGCCGAACGTCTCTCGTCAGGCCGTGCTCTCTCCAATAATTCGCTTTCACCGAGGCGATAGCCGAGATCGTGGTCACGGTGAACGAATAAAACGGCGCCGAACGTCTCTCGTCAGGCCGTGCTCTCTCAATAATTCGCTTTCACCGAGGCAATAGCCGAGATCGTGGTCACAGTGAACGAATAAAACGGCGCCGAACGTCTCTCGTCAGGCCGTGCTCTCTCCAATAATTCGCTTTCACCGAGGCAATAGCCTAGATCGTGTTCACGGTGAACGAATAAAACCGCGCCGAACGTCTCTCGTCAGGCCGTGCTCTCTCCAATAATTCGCTTTCACCGAGGCAATAGCCGAGATCGTGGTCACGGTGAACGAATAAAACGGCGCCAAACGTCTCTCGTCAGGCCGTGCTCTCTCCAATAATTCGCTTTCACCGACGCAATAGCCGAGATCGTGGTCACGGTGAACGAATAAAACCGTGCCGAACGTCTCTCGTCAGGCCGTGCTCTCTCCAATAATTCGCTTTCACCGAGGCAATAGCCGAGATCGTGGTCACGGTGAACGAATAAAACGGCGCCAAACGTCTCTCGTCAGGCCGTGCTCTCTCCAATAATTCGCTTTCACCGAGGCAATAGCCGAGATCGTGGTCACGGTGAACGAATAAAACGGCGCCGAACGTCTCTCGTCAGGCCGTGCTCTCTCCAATAATTCGCTTTCACCGAGGCAATAGCCGAGATCGTGGTCACGGTGAACGAATAAAACGGCGCCAAACGTCTCTCGTCAGGCCGTGCTCTCTCCAATAATTCGCTTTCACCGAGGCAATAGCCGAGATCGTGGTCACGGTGAACGAATAAAACGGCGCCGAACGTCTCTCGTCAGGCCGTGCTCTCTCCAATAATTCGCTTTCACCGAGGCAATAGCCGAGATCGTGGTCACGGTGAACGAATAAAACGGCGCCGAACGTCTCTCGTCAGGCCGTGCTCTCTCCAATAATTCGCTTTCACCGAGGCAATAGCCGAGATCGTGGTCACGGTGAACGAATAAAACCGCGCCGAACGTCTCTCTTCAGGCCGTGCTCTCTCCAATAATTCGCTTTCACCGAGGCAATAGCCGAGATCGTGGTCACGGTGAACGAATAAAACGGCGCCAAACGTCTCTCGTCAGGCCGTGCTCTCTCCAATAATTCGCTTTCACCGAGGCAATAGCCGAGATCGTGGTCACGGTGAACGAATAAAACGGCGCCGAACGTCTCTCGTCAGGCCGTGCTCTCTCCAATAATTCGCTTTCACCGAGGCAATAGCCGAGATCGTGGTCACGGTGAACGAATAAAACGGCGCCAAATGTTCTCTCGTCTGGCCGTGCTCTCTCCAATAATTCGCTTTCACCGAGGCAATAGCCGAGATCGTGGTCACGGTGAACGAATAAAACGGCGCCGAACGTCTCTCGTCACGCCGTGCTCTCTCCAATAATTCGCTTTCACCGAGGCAATAGCTGAGATCGTGGTCACGGTGAACGAATAAAACGGCGCCAAACGTCTCTCGTCAGGCCGTGCTCTCTCCAATAATTCGCTTTCACCGAGGCAATAGCCGAGATCGTGGTCACGGTGAACGAATAAAACGGCGCCGAACGTCTCTCGTCAGGCCGTGCTCTCTCCAATACTTCGCTTTCACCGAGGCAATAGCCGAGATCGTGGTCACGGTGAACGAATAAAACGGCGCCAAACGTCTCTCGTCAGGTCGTGCTCTCTCCAATAATTCGCTTTCACCGAGGCAATAGCCGAGATCGTGGTCACGGTGAACGAATAAAACGGCGCCAAACGTCCCTCGTCAGGCCGTGCTCTCTCCAATAATTCGCTTTCACCGAGGCAATAGCCGAGATCGTGGTCACGGGTGAACGAATAAAACGGCGCCGAACGTCTCTCGTCAGGCCGTGCTCTCTCCAATAATTCGCTTTCACCGAGGCAATAGCCGAGATCGTGGTCACGGTGAACGAATAAAACGGCGCCAAACGTCTCTCGTCAGGCCGTGCTCTCTCCAATAATTCGCTTTCACCGAGGCAATAGCCGAGATCGTGGTCACGGTAAACGAATAAAACGGCGCCAAACGTCTCTCGTCAGGCCGTGCTCTCTCCAATAATTCGCTTTCACCGAGGCAATAGCCGAGATCGTGGTCACGGTGAACGAATAAAACGGCGCCGAACGTCTCTCGTCAGGCCGTGCTCTCTCCAATAATTCGCTTTCACCGAGGCAATAGCCGAGATCGTGGTCACGGTGAACGAATAAAACGGCGCCGAACGTCTCTCGTCAGGCCGTGCTCTCTCAATAATTCGCTTTCACCGAGGCAATAGCCGAGATCGTGGTCACAGTGAACGAATAAAACGGCGCCGAACGTCTCTCGTCAGGCCGTGCTCTCTCCAATAATTCGCTTTCACCGAGGCAATAGCCTAGATCGTGTTCACGGTGAACGAATAAAACCGCGCCGAACGTCTCTCGTCAGGCCGTGCTCTCTCCAATAATTCGCTTTCACCGAGGCAATAGCCGAGATCGTGGTCACGGTGAACGAATAAAACGGCGCCAAACGTCTCTCGTCAGGCCGTGCTCTCTCCAATAATTCGCTTTCACCGAGGCAATAGCCGAGATCGTGGTCACGGTGAACGAATAAAACCGTGCCGAACGTCTCTCGTCAGGCCGTGCTCTCTCCAATAATTCGCTTTCACCGAGGCAATAGCCGAGATCGTGGTCACGGTGAACGAATAAAACGGCGCCAAACGTCTCTCGTCAGGCCGTGCTCTCTCCAATAATTCGCTTTCACCGAGGCAATAGCCGAGATCGTGGTCACGGTGAACGAATAAAACGGCGCCGAACGTCTCTCGTCAGGCCGTGCTCTCTCCAATAATTCGCTTTCACCGAGGCAATAGCCGAGATCGTGGTCACGGTGAACGAATAAAACGGCGCCGAACGTCTCTCGTCAGGGCCGTGCTCTCTCAATAATTCGCTTTCACCGAGGCAATAGCCGAGATCGTGGTCACAGTGAACGAATAAAACGGCGCCGAACGTCTCTCGTCAGGCCGTGCTCTCTCCAATAATTCGCTTTCACCGAGGCAATAGCCTAGATCGTGTTCACGGTGAACGAATAAAACCGCGCCGAACGTCTCTCGTCAGGCCGTGCTCTCTCCAATAATTCGCTTTCACCGAGGCAATAGCCGAGATCGTGGTCACGGTGAACGAATAAAACGGCGCCAAACGTCTCTCGTCAGGCCGTGCTCTCTCCAATAATTCGCTTTCACCGACGCAATAGCCGAGATCGTGGTCACGGTGAACGAATAAAACCGTGCCGAACGTCTCTCGTCAGGCCGTGCTCTCTCCAATAATTCGCTTTCACCGAGGCAATAGCCGAGATCGTGGTCACGGTGAACGAATAAAACGGCGCCAAACGTCTCTCGTCAGGCCGTGCTCTCTCCAATAATTCGCTTTCACCGAGGCAATAGCCGAGATCGTGGTCACGGTGAACGAATAAAACGGCGCCGAACGTCTCTCGTCAGGCCGTGCTCTCTCCAATAATTCGCTTTTCACCGAGGCAATAGCCGAGATCGTGGTCACGGTGAACGAATAAAACGGCGCCAAACGTCTCTCGTCAGGCCGTGCTCTCTCCAATAATTCGCTTTCACCGAGGCAATAGCCGAGATCGTGGTCACGGTGAACGAATAAAACGGCGCCGAACGTCTCTCGTCAGGCCGTGCTCTCTCCAATAATTCGCTTTCACCGAGGCAATAGCCGAGATCGTGGTCACGGTGAACGAATAAAACGGCGCCGAATGTCTCTCGTCAGGCCGTGCTCTCTCCAATAATTCGCTTTTCACCGAGGCAATAGCCGAGATCGTGGTCACGGTGAACGAATAAAACCGCGCCGAACGTCTCTCTTCAGGCCGTGCTCTCTCCAATAATTCGCTTTCACCGAGGCAATAGCCGAGATCGTGGTCACGGTGAACGAATAAAACGGCGCCAAACGTCTCTCGTCAGGCCGTGCTCTCTCCAATAATTCGCTTTCACCGAGGCAATAGCCGAGATCGTGGTCACGGTGAACGAATAAAACGGCGCCGAACGTCTCTCGTCAGGCCGTGCTCTCTCCAATAATTCGCTTTCACCGAGGCAATAGCCGAGATCGTGGTCACGGTGAACGAATAAAACGGCGCCAAATGTTCTCTCGTCTGGCCGTGCTCTCTCCAATAATTCGCTTTCACCGAGGCAATAGCCGAGATCGTGGTCACGGTGAACGAATAAAAACGGCGCCGAACGTCTCTCGTCACGCCGTGCTCTCTCCAATAATTCGCTTTCACCGAGGCAATAGCCGAGATCGTGGTCACGGTGAACGAATAAAACGGCGCCAAACGTCTCTCGTCAGGCCGTGCTCTCTCCAATAATTCGCTTTCACCGAGGCAATAGCCGAGATCGTGGTCACGGTGAACGAATAAAACGGCGCCGAACGTCTCTCGTCAGGCCGTGCTCTCTCCAATACTTCGCTTTCACCGAGGCAATAGCCGAGATCGTGGTCACGGTGAACGAATAAAACGGCGCCAAACGTCTCTCGTCAGGTCGTGCTCTCTCCAATAATTCGCTTTCACCGAGGCAATAGCCGAGATCGTGGTCACGGTGAACGAATAAAAACGGCGCCAAACGTCCCTCGTCAGGCCGTGCTCTCTCCAATAATTCGCTTTCACCGAGGCAATAGCCGAGATCGTGGTCACGGTGACGAAATAAAACGGCGCCGAACGTCTCTCGTCAGGCCGTGCTCTCTCCAATAATTCGCTTTCACCGAGGCAATAGCCGAGATCGTGGTCACGGTGAACGAATAAAACGGCGCCAAACGTCTCTCGTCAGGCCGTGCTCTCTCCAATAATTCGCTTTCACCGAGGCAATAGCCGAGATCGTGGTCACGGTAAACGAATAAAACGGCGCCAAACGTCTCTCGTCAGGCCGTGCTCTCTCCAATAATTCGCTTTCACCTGAGGCAATAGCCGAGATCGTGGTCACGGTGAACGAATAAAACGGCGCCAAACGTCTCTCGTCAGGCCGTGCTCTCTCCAATAATTCGCTTTCACCGACGCAATAGCCGAGATCGTGGTCACGGTGAACGAATAAAACCGTGCCGAACGTCTCTCGTCAGGCCGTGCTCTCTCCAATAATTCGCTTTCACCGAGGCAATAGCCGAGATCGTGGTCACGGTGAACGAATAAAACGGCGCCAAACGTCTCTCGTCAGGCCGTGCTCTCTCCAATAATTCGCTTTCACCGAGGCAATAGCCGAGATCGTGGTCACGGTGAACGAATAAAACGGCGCCGAACGTCTCTCGTCAGGCCGTGCTCTCTCCAATAATTCGCTTTCACCGAGGCAATAGCCGAGATCGTGGTCACGGTGAACGAATAAAACGGCGCCAAACGTCTCTCGTCAGGCCGTGCTCTCTCCAATAATTCGCTTTCACCGAGGCAATAGCCGAGATCGTGGTCACGGTGAACGAATAAAACGGCGCCGAACGTCTCTCGTCAGGCCGTGCTCTCTCCAATAATTCGCTTTCACCGAGGCAATAGCCGAGATCGTGGTCACGGTGAACGAATAAAACGGCGCCGAACGTCTCTCGTCAGGCCGTGCTCTCTCCAATAATTCGCTTTCACCGAGGCAATAGCCGAGATCGTGGTCACGGTGAACGAATAAAACCGCGCCGAACGTCTCTCTTCAGGCCGTGCTCTCTCCAATAATTCGCTTTCACCGAGGCAATAGCCGAGATCGTGGTCACGGTGAACGAATAAAAACGGCGCCAAACGTCTCTCGTCAGGCCGTGCTCTCTCCATAATTCGCTTTCACCGAGGCAATAGCCGAGATCGTGGTCACGGTGAACGAATAAAACGGCGCCGAACGTCTCTCGTCAGGCCGTGCTCTCTCCAATAATTCGCTTTCACCGAGGCAATAGCCGAGATCGTGGTCACGGTGAACGAATAAAACGGCGCCAAATGTTCTCTCGTCTGGCCGTGCTCTCTCCAATAATTCGCTTTCACCGAGGCAATAGCCGAGATCGTGGTCACGGTGAACGAATAAAACGGCGCCGAACGTCTCTCGTCACGCCGTGCTCTCTCCAATAATTCGCTTTCACCGAGGCAATAGCTGAGATCGTGGTCACGGTGAACGAATAAAACGGCGCCAAACGTCTCTCGTCAGGCCGTGCTCTCTCCAATAATTCGCTTTCACCGAGGCAATAGCCGAGATCGTGGTCACGGTGAACGAATAAAACGGCGCCGAACGTCTCTCGTCAGGCCGTGCTCTCTCCAATACTTCGCTTTCACCGAGGCAATAGCCGAGATCGTGGTCACGGTGAACGAATAAAACGGCGCCAAACGTCTCTCGTCAGGTCGTGCTCTCTCCAATAATTCGCTTTCACCGAGGCAATAGCCGAGATCGTGGTCACGGTGAACGAATAAAAACGGCGCCAAACGTCCCTCGTCAGGCCGTGCTCTCTCCAATAATTCGCTTTCACCGAGGCAATAGCCGAGATCGTGGTCACGGTGAACGAATAAAACGGCGCCGAACGTCTCTCGTCAGGCCGTGCTCTCTCCAATAATTCGCTTTCACCGAGGCAATAGCCGAGATCGTGGTCACGGTGAACGAATAAAACGGCGCCAAACGTCTCTCGTCAGGCCGTGCTCTCTCCAATAATTCGCTTTCACCGAGGCAATAGCCGAGATCGTGGTCACGGTAAACGAATAAAACGGCGCCAAACGTCTCTCGTCAGGCCGTGCTCTCTCCAATAATTCGCTTTCACCGAGGCAATAGCCGAGATCGTGGTCACGGTGAACGAATAAAACGGCGCCGAACGTCTCTCGTCAGGCCGTGCTCTCTCCAATAATTCGCTTTCACCGAGGCAATAGCCGAGATCGTGGTCACGGTGAACGAATAAAACGGCGCCGAACGTCTCTCGTCAGGCCGTGCTCTCTCAATAATTCGCTTTCACCGAGGCAATAGCCGAGATCGTGGTCACAGTGAACGAATAAAACGGCGCCGAACGTCTCTCGTCAGGCCGTGCTCTCTCCAATAATTCGCTTTCACCGAGGCAATAGCCTAGATCGTGTTCACGGTGAACGAATAAAACCGCGCCGAACGTCTCTCGTCAGGCCGTGCTCTCTCCAATAATTCGCTTTCACCGAGGCAATAGCCGAGATCGTGGTCACGGTGAACGAATAAAACGGCGCCAAACGTCTCTCGTCAGGCCGTGCTCTCTCCAATAATTCGCTTTCACCGAGGCAATAGCCGAGATCGTGGTCACGGTGAACGAATAAAACCGTGCCGAACGTCTCTCGTCAGGCCGTGCTCTCTCCAATAATTCGCTTTCACCGAGGCAATAGCCGAGATCGTGGTCACGGTGAACGAATAAAACGGCGCCAAACGTCTCTCGTCAGGCCGTGCTCTCTCCAATAATTCGCTTTCACCGAGGCAATAGCCGAGATCGTGGTCACGGGTGAACGAATAAAACGGCGCCGAACGTCTCTCGTCAGGCCGTGCTCTCTCCAATAATTCGCTTTCACCGAGGCAATAGCCGAGATCGTGGTCACGGTGAACGAATAAAACGGCGCCGAACGTCTCTCGTCAGGCCGTGCTCTCTCAATAATTCGCTTTCACCGAGGCAATAGCCGAGATCGTGGTCACAGTGAACGAATAAAACGGCGCCGAACGTCTCTCGTCAGGCCGTGCTCTCTCCAATAATTCGCTTTCACCGAGGCAATAGCCTAGATCGTGTTCACGGTGAACGAATAAAACCGCGCCGAACGTCTCTCGTCAGGCCGTGCTCTCTCCAATAATTCGCTTTCACCGAGGCAATAGCCGAGATCGTGGTCACGGTGAACGAATAAAACGGCGCCAAACGTCTCTCGTCAGGCCCGTGCTCTCTCCAATAATTCGCTTTCACCGACGCAATAGCCGAGATCGTGGTCACGGTGAACGAATAAAACCGTGCCGAACGTCTCTCGTCAGGCCGTGCTCTCTCCAATAATTCGCTTTCACCGAGGCAATAGCCGAGATCGTGGTCACGGTGAACGAATAAAACGGCGCCAAACGTCTCTCGTCAGGCCGTGCTCTCTCCAATAATTCGCTTTCACCGAGGCAATAGCCGAGATCGTGGTCACGGTGAACGAATAAAACGGCGCCGAACGTCTCTCGTCAGGCCGTGCTCTCTCCAATAATTCGCTTTCACCGAGGCAATAGCC
>NW_024610325.1:0-60432 GCF_016920785.2 Ixodes scapularis | reverse complement strand
TGTACAAATAAATAGTTTAAAATGCCCGACATAAGACACTGTGTGATACAAATGGCAGTATGATATGTACACTGGAAAAGCATCTCACCAATTCACAAAAAAAAATCGGGCATGTAATTTTTTTTTTTATGGACCTAGGTTTAGTTTTATGAAAATATTACACTTGTCAAAAACATGGTTCAAGAGGTATGACAATGCAATCGGGAATATTTTACACCCTCAAGAGCATAAAGATCTCTATCGTTGTGCTCGGTTCAAACACAACAAACGATTTGTGCGGCACGTAACATCAAATAAAGTGCTACCTATTTAGATATGGCAGGATGACCTTAGTAATTATTCCATTTTTAAGGCTCCGCAGCGACAAATATTTACGCAATAAAATCGAGATTGATGGCATCCGAAACCTGCATACATCTGAAGGCAGCCCTTCCTGTCTTTTGTCTTAACTCTAAGATATTTAACAAAAACAAACGACAGTCCTGTGGATGCTTAAACATAACTGACAAGTACGTTGTGGCCATAGAAAACGTCAGCCGTGAACCGTCACAGCAAGAAGAAAGAGTTCAAGTCCAGTCACGCGTTCTTCTTGTGAGCAGCCGTTCCACACCATCGCCGTGGATTGCCACAATAGCGGCGCAACAGGCCACCCGGGAGCAGCAATGGGACACCAGGGTACTTGGTCATCGAGCACCAGGAGACTCAGTGCGGAGTTTCGGAGATGTCACTACCTGGGGTTCTTAGTTTGTCCCAACTTCTTAACCACCGCTTCGTTGAACTTAGAGAACTTGGAGGCGGTGGAGGACGAGCTCGACGTCCAGGAGCCGGTCCTGCTGCTTGAAGACTTCTTGGAGTCCTTGTACTTGTCTTCCATATTGAGGCCAGGAGAGCAGGACAGGCTGCTGTTGCCGGACCTGCTGGCGACGCTTCCGCAAGGGGACGGCGTCTCCCTCCCGGACTGGTACAAGTTGTAGTCCTTCTTCACAATGGGAATCATGAACGCCATCCTGGAAGTCCTGTGCCTGCCCGCAGTGTAGTGACTGAGCGTGGTCGAGGGAGTGTCGATGAGGGCCGGAACACCTCGCTTATAAAGAAGAGGCCGATAGCTGAGCAGTCGCAAAACTCGGCACACGAAATCGGAGTCGTTAGCCGGCGAGGCCACATGACTCGCAGGGTCGGCCGCTGTCTGGTTACGAGTTGCCTTTCTTATCATCTGCAGCCCGCCTGGCTTTTTGTTTATTTTTATTCTACGAAGGCTGTCTCTCGTAACAGGAGAAGAAGGAAGCTGCAAAGATTGCCTCGTGGGAAGTTTCGCGAACGTCGCGGTGACTGTAGAGAGCGGCGCGGCGGCAATAGCGCGCTGGCGCTTACAGGAGCGTAGAGGCGTGCGGTAAATCACGTACACTACACTGGGCCCTGACAGCTGAATCGAAGTTAACGCCTCGTAAGGAATTTATCCGGAGGGTGGGGAAAAGGTCGCTGATGTTGCTTTCAACGCGTTTCCTTCGGAGCTCGGCAATATTCTGCGCATTAATCGATCGGCTGCGCAAATTATAAAAGGAAATGCTGCATTTTAGGATAATACGCTGCATTTGTATAGATTTGTTTAACAGTTACGACTGTATACATTCCCAAATCCGTTTTTTTTTCTTTCCCGGGTGCGACTATTTAATTTTAGCATTCAGCTTAGTCAGAACCCAAAAATTAACTCACTACAGGAAAGTACGTGGTTTTATAATACTCGGGATCATGTGTAACTACCAATAGCAAGTTATCTATTGCACCAATGGAGCATAAAAATAAAGATGATTTAAATCATCAGTTAAATCATGATTTAACTTGTGATTTAAATTGTAATTTAAATAACACCGGTTTTTCAATGACTATTTCAATCAAACCTTTGCCACGTAAATCTCCGCTAAAATATCGTTTTATTAGTGTTTGCCCATATTTTATGCTTTTTTGTGCATTTGTTTTATATTTAAATCAAACAATAATCAAGAATGTATTCTTACCTTGATGAAACTGAGGAAAAAGCGGTGTTCTTCTGGGCAGACCGATCGAGATTTCCGTCTAAATTCGACACAGTTCGTCAGTTACATAATATGCTATGACTAGAAAATCAGAAAGCGAAAGAAAGAAATACGAGAAAAATAATTTCAGATTGCAAGCAAATAAAAATACAAAAAAGTATAGTTTTTTCTTTACAAAAAATAAACTCAAACTGCATTTGGCTTAGTATGGCGGGGTTTACATCAGCAAAACGTTGCTGATTAGACTGTACTTCAAATTTGCAATAATTGTTTCTTCTGCATTCTTTTGATTGATCGGACGGGTTGATCAATCATTCTGTAATGTTCAAAGATACATCTAGTTATAAAGAACCATTTTTTTCATGTACATTTATTTTGATAAAAATGACTGTCTTAAATAAAATAAACTTGCTATAAATCAAATAAATCTCAATTACTTTAATAAAAAAATCGTGATTTTTTTTTTCTACTTTAATTTTTACCATGAAACAGCGAACTGCAGCAGAGCCTCGCGCCGGAACGACAACCAAACCACGCATTTAAAGCACCCCGGGGGGGGGGGGGGGGGGGGGGGTTCTTTAATCTTCTCACTTCCTTCTTCTTCCCATGCTATCTTACGACCTTATTTTACTTTTGCTTTTCAGCTCACTCCTTTTGATGTGGCCGACGGAGCCTTCGCGATACAAGGAACGCCCGCGAAACCTCTGAAGACATTGGGGTTCTCCTGCGCGACATTGCCTTTTACGGGCTGCTCGAAACAAGTAGACTTTTAAAAAGTGTGGAACACCTCTTAAACCGCTGTCACACCGCTCAAACATCACACAAAGGACAGTCTGCGGACACTGACTGAGGCGCGTTCCTGCCTTGTATGACATTGACCATACAAAAATATGTCAAATTGCTATGGCAACTGCGTTTGCATACGTGAAACGTTTAGCACAACAAACGTTTAGCGATACTCTGAGTTTCCAGACGCCTACGTTCACGGTACTCTTCTTCAACAAAATTTTAAATAGTCCCGTCGTATTCAAAGATAGGTTGAATATGATTCACAATGTCCGTAAATGACAATCGCACGTTTGTATTTTGAGCCATGGTGGCTGTATTTTTCGTTATAAACGGCCCACTCTGGCAAGCGCCCGGAGAAGGCCCAGCGGAGACCACGTGACATCGAACGCAATCGTGACGTAGGTCGTCTCGGAACGAGCGAAGCTACGGCGAGGCCGATGTCGAGAGGATGGCCTAGTCATACCAGCCACCGAAGCGGCTGCTTTTGTACGAATTTCGAGTGACGGGCTAATCTTTTATAATCTTGTAGGGGGCAATAGTGACTTCTGCGACACACAAAAGGCATTCTCGGGAAGAGGGGAGTTCCTCCTTCCCCTCTTCTCTCGTCGTGGCCGGAGGCGAGACACTCACCGTCACTAGCTGTCAAGGTTCCTAGACGGGCATTACAATCGAGGCGTTAGCGACATCCACCAGGTGCTCTTTGCTAATCGTTTAATACGTTTTAAAATTCCTTTTCGTGATTTTTTTAACAAGATATTGGTAGGTTCGATGTGATGCTGCTCCTTTGAACCCATAGAGACCAAAAAATGAGCGCCTAAATTTCGTTGTAGTATCCCTTTAATGCGTACCATGTGTACACACTTGGTATTCGTTCCCAGATTGAAGCGATACTACCGCCTAATGGGACTGATAAACCTGGAAATCTTCCAGAGCCTTTCATACACGCGAGCTCCTCTCTCTCTCTCGCCTACCCCTGTGGCCACATGACCTCCCCGTTAGCCAATCAGCATCAAGCACTTCACTCGTCCTCTCCTAACCGTTAACCAATGAGCGTCGAGCCTCGCGGCCGCGCTTTTACCCGCGGGCTTCACTAAATGTCGAACACCTAGCCAAAGACCGTTTCACGTTAATAGCACCCCTGCTCACGGTGTTGCGTCGTGACATATTGGAGAGACAGGCGCTTAAATGGTCTGGGTTCGATCAACGGGCCAGGCGCAAACACTTTTTTTTACTGCGATTCCAACCAGTATCGAGCATCGCGGTCACAATTTTATCCAGTCTTCACTTTTGTCTGGGCTTCACTAAATGACAAACACTTAGCCAGGGAACTGTTCCGATTAAAACTGTCTCTTGACTCGTTCGACGCGTGCATACGCATGAAGCAAAGATGTTTCGAAGTTTGAACGTGCCTCATGTGGGCCCACACATAATAAGTCATCGGGGTTGCAGCGAACAGCGATGTCTTTTCTTTGATGTATGGGCAGTGTGACTGTGGCTTTAGGTTTCACAAGGACGCCGAAACATAATATCATTTCTATTTCAGGACACAAAGCGGACGACATAGCCGTGTTCGCGTTCTCTGAAATATGATCTTTCCATAAGGTTTTCTTCCTCTCTAGAACGGCTGGCATGCGGGGCCGTAAATGCGCCGCGCTCACTGGCTGCATTCTAACCTTATCGTTCTGCATAATCCGCATACCTAGCGTGGGGGAATTTCTTTTCCTCGAGCGTTTTGGACTAATGGTTTATTTTAAAGCCCTTAATTGTTAAAAATTAGTCGGAAAATAACCTTTTTTTTTGTCATTTTTTTCTTCTTACCCACAATAGCACAATTGAAGTGAAGCTATGAGTACAGTCATCGAGCAACCTTGCAAAAAAAGTCCATTATGCATACCTCACAACTCTGCATGGATTAAAGTGGATCTATAAAAGTAAATGTTGACGTGAATATGACGTCCTAATTTCAAGTATAATGCATGGTCAGAGCGATATTACTTAAACTGTCAATGTCTATAAAAATGTATAAATATATATATAATATTGTGATATATAAATATATATATATCACTATAAATATATAGTGATCGTCGATTGGCACACTATCTTTTTCTTTTTTTGACAAAGTAAATGTTTTCTTTTTTTTTGTGGTCGGCAGCGGTTCGTCCTGGGAAATAAAATTGGCTCGCTCTTTGGCGCATTTGCTCATTTACGCCGAATGCAGTGGCGTATCTAGGAATTGTTTACCGGGGTGGGCTAAGGTTGCTGGGATGTCCATGGCTCAAGATGTATGTTGCATATTATAGGGTCGAGTATACTTCGGAGGGGTCTGAAGCCCCATAAGTCCCCCCCCCCCCCCCTCCTATGGATACGCCTTTGCTCCGATGTATACGAAAATACAATGCACCTTATCTATCAAGCCAAAAAACCACCTCAAACACAACATGCACTTGCTCATTAAGTTGACAAAGGGTTGTGTAAGAAAATATTGGTGATACATTACACGTTTCGTGACGTACTGCCATTTAGTGATGAATGTGCCCGGAGGTAAAATAACCCGTATTTTCCCAATTATGTACTGTAAACGAGTCGAATCGGCATCGCTCATTTTCGTGAGTTATAGAGTCACAACATTAATGAGCAGTTTTAATTACTCTCACTTTCTCAGTAGGACTGAAAACAGCGACTAGCGGGTTCGTACTCAAGAGTATATCAACGAAGTAAAACAGAGTATAGTATTTATAAACATTGCTTTGTAAACATTGTTTCCTTATCATACGTAGCCCCGGTCTTCGCACTCTGTCCTTCGAGTGGCTGCGCTTCAGATGGCGAAAGGTCCGGGTTTTCTCGTGTGACTCTTATCTAAACTTTGCACGCGCGTCTACAGTCAGACGGCGGTTGGCCGAGAAAGTCGGAGTCAGTTCTGAGGAAAGAAGGAGAGGGGCTCGTCCAGACTGCCGTCCGACGACTGCTGCAGTTTCTCTTCGGAGATAGCGACTCTAAAAAACCGGAGCGCGCCGGTTATCCGTGGTCCTTGCGTAAATGGAGCCTCGTTCGTCCCAGACTAAGGGGAACCGAGATTGTCTGGTGATAATAGTAATTAGAACGGCTTCAAGGCGACCGCGATTCAAGACGTTCGCTCGTGAAAAAGGGGAAGGAATCTGAGGAAGGAGGCAATGCGAATGGGATAATATTCCGTTCCCAGGTTGAGAGCTCGAACCTGTTGCATCGCGCTTGTATACACAGCGCGAGATCAGCTTCCCTGTAAATATTGCTTTTATATTGCCGCTATTTAGGAACAATTTAGAGTATTGGACCGTTAGGTCTATTTATGACGTCACTATGAAGCAGTAATTGCAAGGAGGTGATTCTGTAGAATCATGGAATCTGAATTGTAATATTTGAGTTTTACGCGAGTTACATTTCTCCTCCAATGTTCAGATATTTTTACCAGAAACAACCAGCCCTCTAAAAAAAGAAGACAAAGAAAAACGACGTTGTGTTGCGTATAAACTTCGCTCGCTGACACTGATTAGCCGTGCGAAATAGGAGTAATGTTACTGTTTTAACATGATAATTATAAGCAGACATCGATGGGCGGGGAGGTATGAGAAAATGGGAGGTCTGGGGTTCCAGATATTTATCTCCGTGATGTCTTTCAGAGGCTTTGTGATTGACAAAGCGAATGACGGTACAATTAGTGTATGCAGCTTTTGTAGTATAATGATTGTTATCAATGTCATTGCAGTCTCTTGCTAGGCTCAGTTTTGTTATTTAGACGATGAAATGTAAATGACTCTTGTTACTTTGCATGACGCTCAAGAACAAATGACTTGGTGAGAGAAAACTGCCAAATGTATGAGATCGAACGGCTGGTTTTACGAAAGTCATCTTTACATAAGTGGTGCAGTGAAAGGAACGTCCTCACCCTCCGAAACATTTTTGTCTGTTTCGTTTCTTGACTTGTTTGAAACTGCAAAGCCGCGCAGAAACGCTGAAATTCTTTTAAAACTAGATGTTATATATTCAGATACAATTTTTTTTAATTTTAATGACAGACACGCATCTAGAAATCCTTGAGTGTACTTTTAAGGAAGCGAAGTTAGATGATCCGGACGTACGTGGTTGGTATGCAGTGTGGACGAGAGCCGATAACAGGCGACATATATTTAGAAAACCGTATGTCTAGTTCATCTCTATAGTCGGGCAGCGTTTTATTCTCTAGAGCATATTTTTTCTCATCCGGAAGAGAGACATACGACAAAATTGATAACATAAATTTTATAGGGTTTTCTAAAAGTTGTGTTCCAGCTATGTAACCATTTTGTGAAAGATCTCTCAAAGTCACTACAACACAAGACAATACAGTAAAACACCATACAATACAATACTATACAACACAATATTTACTTATTTCTCCTTTGAGTGTAGTACACTTTAAAGCCCACATAAGACCTTGTACGTGGGACGCGGCTGATACCACTGCTCATCCGTACACAAAGAAACTTATTCGCACAATATTAACATTATTAAATTTAAAATACCCATGTGCAGCAGAGCACACTTAATGCGGTGGATATAGCTGACGCATCCTGAACAGTTATAATATCTATAGCGAGGTATTAAAACGCTTCCCATTGAATTTTATAAAACAGAAATAGTCGATGCAACGAAGTTTGGAGCTTGGCTTATACAAGCATGTGTAAACCGAACTTCAGTCAAAATCATATTACATAAAAGAAAAAAAACAATCTAATCCTTTACCCTCCCCAATACAAGATTTGCCGTAGGTATCTTCGTAAGCTGTTGAATACAATATTGCTGTATATTTTCTTCAATACATTTGTGTGTGTTTGCGTGCGTGTCTGTGCGTGCGTGTGCGTGTGCGTGTGCTTGTGCGTGTGTGTGCGAGTGCGATTGCGAGTACGAGTACGAGTGCGAGTGTGTGTGTGTGTCTGTGTGTGTGTGTGATCGTTATTTTCTGGCATGCCGCTTACCCTAATATTGGATTTTCCAGGTCTCCATCATGCATGGTGTCACGTTTTCGTTCCTGTCGCATGGAATACCGCAAATTCCTTAAAATAAAACCTCGCCATTTTGACTTTTTGGCACGTGTATGCACGGCGGTGCAGGGCGACGTTCACAAAGACAGTTTCAATGCTCCCAGGGAGTGTAACGATTCTAAAGCGTTACTGGAGCCACTCCTTTGTGGAGCTCCGCTCCGGTTCTTTCATAGCTAGCTTTCTAGAGGGCGTATGCTCCGCATTTGTCGAATTTGTTTTGTCGAGAAAAAAAAAGATGTAAGCAAAACAGAAAGAACTTTGCCTGTTTTTGAATGCAAGCTTTTTCTTCGCAAGAAATAATTTCCGCAGGCGCCCACAATTTTTAATTGAACAAAATTAGGACTTAGTGCACGTCGGTTGATAAATAAATTTTATTTAGAACTCTTTTTGATCTTTTGATCCAGGGACGTCACAGTATCAAACTTTCGCGTTCTATCAACATCCCTGGTATCGCAAAGGCAAAGGGGTACCGAACCTGGCAGGGAAGCTGGGTTTTGCTGGCGAGGAAGAAAGAATGGAGGAAAAAAGGATTACAGCCACAAAGAGCTGCATGGTTAAAAGATTGGCGGAAATTATATGGGGACAGCTGGGGCAGGCGGGACAGTGGAAAATTGAGACTCCCTCCCGCGTGGCTCCGCCCCAAAGCCTCAACCCTGTCTCCCATTGGGTCCGGCGTTAGTGGGAACGCCGAAGAGGCTTGGCCAGAGGAAAATCGGCGACTTCCTGTCCAAGGAAAAAAGACAAAAAGTATATATATCTTTATGCCCAATCCGCTAAAGGCTATTTTGGCGATATCCTAGACCGCCTGGTGATAGTTACAGAAAATGCAGAAGGGAAGCAAATTGGCTTAAAAGGTCAAGGGGAGGAATTATAGTTTTAGTTTCTAGGTGGCCCAGCTACCGCTCGTTATAAAGGGTTACAGTAACCTAGCATCTATCCAGCCATCCATTCGCATGGTAGCTTCCACATCGCCCACATCGCGTAGTCCTTATAGAGTAGTTTATTTATAAGGTTTAAAAAAAAAAAAACTGGTCTTTATTTTATTCTTTTTTTTTTTTTGACCGAGCAGTTTAAATAATTACCCGTATTCTAAAAAAAGAAAAAAAGTGTAGCTTTTTTTTTATGTAAAATAAAATAGAACACGCTATTTTGGACGTATTGCGCAGAATCTGTTGTAAATTTAACACTAGAGTAGATAATAACCAAATACTTTACTGGGGAAATATATCTCATTCCTCGAAAATCCAATGGCCTTGACGCAGACTAGCTTTGCGTAGATGGAACGGCTGGATGCGCCGCAGCCTCGGAGTTTTCACCTTTGACTTTGGAGGGCGCTGCTATCTATCATCGTGTAAAATCCCTTTATACCGAAAAAGTAGCGACAATATTTGATCACGCCGCCGAACGCAGCGGTAGGCCCCTAGCGCCCCGCCCCTTTGGCCGCCATGAAGGATCCAGGATATGTGGTCGTGTCTCGTCGCTGGCTGCGCCAGCGCCAGGTTTGATTTACGTCGGGTAGATCCAAACTTGTTTAGATGCTCGTGCTAAATTTTGTCGTCGTTGGCCGGGCTCGTTTGCTTTTCGTAGCCTTTCGGCGAGACCAGGATCACTGCATGCACGTTTCGCTACGAATTTCGTCGTGGAACGGCCGAGATGCCTGTTTGCTGTGCAGTGAACTGCAGCGCTCGAACAGTAGATGGCAAACAGTTGTTCTAAGTTCGCGCGGGAAAGAGAACACCGCCAGGAGAAAAGTGTGGTATCACAGATTCGAGAGAAGGGATTTTAAGCCCACGACAGGTACAAGAGTGTTTAAAACAAGCCACGTGTACATAAGAAGAAAAAAAAAGTTAGGAGAGGTTTAGACATAGCCTTAAAGCAGGCTGAGCGGAACTGAGGGATTCTTTTATTTTACTGGATCGTGAGAGTTTGAACTTCCACAAAGACTGCGGTTGTACATACACACTTTCTCACGAAATAATTGTCGTAAGCGCAACCTTCAATTAATTAGCCTGTGAAAAAAAGGAGCGAATATTTTGCCGGCATCTGGCACTTTTCTGCGAGTGGATATTATGCCAATTGCACATTGTAGCAAAGCGTATCCATTTGTGCAGGTCAGCAAATGCACATCTGCTTGCGGTGCGGACCATTTGGCGGGTTGTTTATATATATATATAGTGATGCCACAAAGAAACTGCCCTACACACGGCATAATAATAGATGGCCCTTTTCTTCTCTAGCGTAGTAAAGGGTCGTATATCCGACGGATCCGACGCAGTATGCAGATCATAATTACATAATAATTGTGAGTTAATCCCTTAAGAAATGTGTTGTTTTTCCATCTAAAGTCATTATCTTCGTGTACGTTGTACGTGTACGCTAGGCTTTAATCAAAACCACCTCGACAGCAATGATCGCCGTGGTACGCCATCCTGCCTACCAATAGCTTATGCATGTTTATCTACCGGGTGATTCAAGGAGACGGCAGGCTCTTTAAATCGACCGGAAAATTCGGTTTCCTAACCTATCGCGCTACGACTTTGTGCAGCGTTGCCCAAAGATGGTGCATTTTTCTTTGTAAAATTTGCAAGGAGCGAATTTACCTGAGGAAAAATAAAGAAAAAGGCTTAGCTCATATGGAAACGCAGCGACGCCACCGGCAAGAGATGGCGCAACGAACGCCGCCAACGCACGCCAACGAACCAGCATACGGCGCCGAGAGCCAGCGTCTTTAGCAGACAATCTTTTCGACTCAAAAGCGGAGCGCGTTCCGCAGGCGGCGACAGTCGCAGAAACAAAAACAGGCGTGGTAACAACAAGGAACTGTAGCTCCTTGTCTGCAAAATAAGCCGGCTCGTTCGTTGGCGGCAGTTGGCGTCGCGACCGCTGGCGCCATCTCTTGTCTCACGTGCGAAACGGCGCCGTGTTGTTTGAAGACCGGTGGCGTCGCTGCGGTACCATAGGAGCATAGGAGCTAAGCCTTTTTCTTTCTTTACTTTTTCCTGAGGTAAGTTCCGCTCTTTGCAAATTTTACAAAAAAAAAAAAAAAATATGCACCATCTGTGGGCAACGCTGCACAAAGTCGTAGGTTAAGAAACCGAATTTTCCGGTCGATTTAAAGAGCCGGCCGTCTCCTTGAATCACCCGATAGAGTACAATTGCTATCACTTTTCAGCTCCTTTTAGGGCGAAGACAGCAGCGATCGTAATTCGCGCTTGTAGTCGTTGGACTCGTATAAGATCGCAGGATCGAGAACATCTCGCCGCGCATATTAAGTGGGGCTGAATATGACGAAAGCTTTCTGACATATTCACAACACACCACCTCTTTAGAGCCGTAAAAAAAAGAAGAAAAAAAAAAACGTATGCTTTTACGACGACGGTTTCTTACAGCGCTTGTGAGAACCACATCGTACTCCTTTGTTTTGTGAGCCCTATCCGAAGTACTTGTAAATACACAACGCGAGCGAGTGTGCCTTCTGGATGCACGGAGATGACACGGCCGTCGTCTGCTAGTTCTCCTTCACGGTACCCCCTAGGCGGCACGCGCGGCGCCAAAACCCGTACAGCACCGACGGCAAACGAGGGGGAGCCAGAGGTCCGGAGAGAGGTTCGTTACCAAGAAACCAAGCAGTGGCCCCAAGACGCCCAAACCAAGTCGACGCTGTATGAGTACGTGGCACTCAAGCAGACCATAACGTCGGAGACCCGGCTGTACGACAACAATTTCGGCAGTCGCCTGCTGTTTGAAGCAGGAGCGGGGGCCATCCGGACGCTGCCTCGCAAGCGACGGTTCGAAAACACTGTGACCACAACTGTGTGCAGGGCGTACGGGGCACATGATGAAATGGTGGCACACATCGTTCTAGATTGTGCGGGCCTCCAGCCTACTCGGCCACAGGACAACGGATCACATCCTCGGACCCCCTTGACACTCGGTAAGGCGTTGGGCATCCTTGTATACCAAGAGGGAAACCGCAGCAACCCGATGTAACAGGGCGGGGAGAACATGCAGAAATCCCTGCTACAAAGTCGACAGTGATCTCTAGCAGTCTGCACAAGAATACTGTACAGGCGATCGCCACAAGACTTGAGAACTGGGGGAGAAACGTGTATATCAGGCACGACATCAGTGTGAAAACATTCAAAGTAATTTACGGAGTCTTTGTCACGAAAAAAAAAAAAAAAAAAACTGTGTTGTTCAGTCCGCGTAAAAAAAAAAAAAAAGAAACCCATCGCGCAAATTTTAATATCTTTGAGATTGTGACACTAGTGGTGATGAAAAAATACGAAAGTTTTTGTGAACATGACGTAACTTGGATAAACGATAAAAAAGAAAGACGAAATATCTCTTTCAGTCGAATATTATTAATCACTGTGGTTCTGTGGATATTTATACAGCGTGTAGTTGGTCAGCCATTTTAAATTTGCGACAAGTAACTTGGTGTAGATGAGCAATTTAGCCAGTGCAGTACAACCGCTAGCCTGGGGTCTTTAACGTGCACCAGGGAGTAGTGATGCACAACCGCACTCCGGTACGATGCTTATCCAGATCGAAACGGGCAGGGGTGGGGATTAAACTCTTTCTTTCGATTTCCACCTGTACACTGTCTCAGGAGTTGTGTGCAGCAAAGGCAAAGGCATAGGCGCAGGCACATGACTTTGAGATTTGCTTCCCTTCCGCGAGTGCTCGTGAAAGGAAGGCAAATCTGAAAGGCAAGCGCTCGCGCCTGTGCTTTTGCCTTTGCAGCACGCAACTCATGAGATGGAGTACAAGCCCTAATATCGGCCAAACAAGAACTTACATCGCTGGCATCCGTAGTCGTAAGAAGTTGAAGAACGTTGTAGTTGAAGAACGTTGAAGCCGTCAGCACTGACGGCTCCCCAGGTGGCGGGTTCGAATCCCGACCGAGGTGCCCGCAATATGACGGAGGCTTATTGCGGAGAAGGCGCCGTGTAACCGAGCTTTCGGTTGCACGTCAAAAGATCCCCAGGTGGTCGAAATTAATCCCCAGTCCTCCGCTGGGGCGTGCCAGATGCCCGTCGTAGGTTTGGCACGTAAAACCCCCAAATTTGACTTTTTTTTTTTAGCACTGACGGCTTCAACGTTTTACGTGCAAATTTGGGACAAGGATCCTCTAAAATAAAGGCAAGTTTAGAGCCTGGAGCAATATTTTATCCCCCAAAAAATATTGAAGATTTTTTTTTTTTTAGATAGTGACAGCTGAAGGAACGCAGGCTGTGACGAGCGGCGTGTATTTCATTACCGCTCCGCAGCCAATATGATTGGGGCATCAGACGATGAGCTCGCCGACGAACCAATTACGATGCAAGAAGCGTGATCATAATATTAAGTCCCGTTTCGCGTTTCTTAATTATTTGTCCGCGGTGGTAATCTCAGACGCCATTGCAGCGGTAAAATTTGAAGTTCCTAGATAAGTGCTTTGTACACTCTAAAAAAGCCTGTCGGTCTACTTTCCCGCACAACACTCGGAGAGCCAATCACCGCAACTTACGGAGACAGCTGAGCGAATGGCTGCTTGGTCTAAACATATGTTTAGACCAAGCAGTGTGAGTTGTGACATTAAGCAATGAAAAACGTCACGCTTGCATTACTAAAGCGCGAAACACGTGTACGACGAAACCGTCCGATCCGACGTCCGACCACGCAATACGATGGTCGGAGGCGAGGGTTTTCAACGCTCTCCGGTGCTACGAAAACCCTCGCCCCCCAAGGTCATTCCGGCAGCACGCACGTCGGATCGGACGGTTTCGTCGTACGTGTGTTTCGCGTTTTAATGTCACAACTCAGACTGCGTTTTTTGGTCTAAACAAATGTTTTGGCGTCGTCATTCGCTGAGCTGTCTCCGTAAACTACGCTGATTGGCTCTTCGAGTGTTGTTCGGGAAAGTAGACGCACGGGCTTTTTTTAGAGTGTACAAGTGGCCACATCCTTTCGAAGCGCCGACTGCGTGACGGTGCAAGTTTTTCGAAGCGAGTGGCGGCGACGCACAGCAGAAGACTGAGCTGATAAATGACGCCATTTTGTTCCAGCGGAATTTGCTTCGTCATTCGTATTGGTTGTCGTTACTCGTAAAAAGTGTAGTATACAAGGGGACTTTAGTCAAATTGCCTTCTGTTCCGTTGTACTATTACCAGAGTCCGTTCGGTTTGGTCGATGGTGGCCAACGCATAAAGACCACGCGCGCCGTGACGATGCACTTTTGGTGCTGCTTGATTGGCTCCATCGGATTCGATATGTTGGCTGCGGTCGGATTTAAATCTAAATGGAATATACGAGAGTTGCTTAAAAAGTAACGATGCCCCACATTTATTTTCTCAAAAGCTGAATATTCAAAATATATGACATTTACACCAAATGTTACTGCACCTTTCTTGCATACGTACTATTTTTTACTCAATTTTTTTTACATAACCAGCACTCAGTTTTCTCGCTTTACGCTAACGTGAATCAAGGGCATGCCTGCTTTTCCTATACCAGCTCGCTTTCTACTTTCGTAGCCATATGTTCACACTCCACGAATTAAGCTATTTTTGTTTTCAAACCTCGTTCAGCGCGGGGACTCTTTTTGCGGCTCGAAGAGATGAAAGTATTACGGAGCCAAATAAGGCTCATAAAAGGGATGGGGGAGTACAGTCGAACAAAAGTTGGCGATTGCCTCCTGGTTTTAACGCTTTGGAGAGGGCGCGGGCATGTCACGCTGGAGAAAAAAATGTCTCTTCCATTCCTCTTGTGCCACGCACACACGGGTACTGTCGATAATCGGCAGTGACTTCCTTCGCTGAAGGAACACGAGCGCCGGTGACGTCAACTAAGGAGGATGTACTCATCGTAGCAGCCATTTGTGACGACCCGTTCCTCACAGTTCCGGAGCTCAAAAGCGCCCTACACTTAAGGTGCAACCCCACCGTGCAGGACGTTTTGGTGCTTTTTTGACGGCTTATAACTTTCGTTCTATGTAACTTACAGTTATAAAGTTAATGTCAAATTAAAGAGCTGTTTTTCTAAAATCTTTTAATGTCTCAAATTTACGATTACTTTTAGTTGTTAGTTAGTAATTTATCTTTTAATAGACCGCAGTCTCTAATGTTGAAAAAATTATTTCTCGAGTTATAACGTCCCATTGTCAACGATAATTTACGTGAGAGTTTGGTTGCATGTAATAAATTAAAAAAGTAAGCAAAAAGTAAGTACAGATACTGTATATTTTAAAATAAAAAATAAAGTTTAAAATGGTATAATTTTAAGGCGCTATAAAAATGGAATCACGTTAACTAATCAAAATAACGAGACATTAAATTATGAAGCATTCTTCAATATTACATTTTCCAGAACTTCCATATTGACATATTACACGTTAAAATGTTATAAGACCTCAAACTTTTCCCATTCAGTTACGGCAAATTGTAGTTTCTTAATATAAAGTACAGATGGCGACACGTGTTCAAGAACAGCTTGATGTGCATCTTCCGTCGTGTGCCGCTTGGAACGCCACGTGAAACACAGAAAAATCGCCAGATGTCACGGTGTCAGATGCCTGGATGCCCGCGGTGAGCGAGCCAGAGATGTCAGAAACACAGCGCGAGGCTGCGGGTGCACCACAGCTACTTTTGCGCACGTTCTACTGTGCGTCGGTACGCATTCCCGACGCGAACCAAATTAAATGGGCGCCATGAAATGCATTCTGCCATTAGAGATTCCGCCACGTATGCAAAAATATGTTAATGTTTTTATCACATGGAAACATCATTTTCGCAATCAAACTATGGTTGTCGGAATGGTTTGACTATATTTTGTTTCAAAAACCACCTCTGTGGCTCTTAAAGGGCCCCTGAAAAGAAAAAAAAAAGTTTTTTCAAAACAGTCTGGTTCGGACACGCGTGTCAAAAAATGAATTTTACGCGAAAAAAAAAACACAAAACATAAAGCATTAAATGGTCTCAGTGTCTCTGAGCCAACGCGCTGGCCCATAAATCTATATTTGTTGGGTTTAAATATCGGCCGAGGTGCCCGCAATCCGACGGAGGACAATCTGAGATTTCGGTTGCACGTCAAAAGATCTCCAATTAGTCAAAGTAAACCCGCAATAATTTTTTTTTATTTGGGCGCGTTAAGTGCTTTTTGTGGCTTGGCTTGTGAAACCCTAAGATCTGAATATTTGCTTTGCTTCACCTTAGTTTGGAACGCAGCCAAGGCTACGGGCTGATAAAGCCACTGAAGCAGCGCCAAGAGCGCAAGGTCAAGCTGTTTGTTCTCTTTCTATGCCTATGCGGTCGGGCTAAAATAGAACAACTAAGTAAGTTACTCTTCATAGACATCTTGGTGATTAAAATAATGGTTGTCAGTTATCTGAAGCTTTTGAAATCACAGGAAAAGCCTTTCCGTCCTCCACAAATGTTTAAACAGCTCGTGAGCAACATTACGCGAGCTGTCTGACACCGAAACTTTTGAATTATGACGATCGAGAGTTGCGTTTGATTGGTTACTAACCACCAAGGGTGGCGCCACCCACAATAATTTTGGGGGAAAAAGTGCCGATACTCTAAACATAGCTAATTTGGTTTAGCTCACAGGCTAAACCAAGTGCGGCGGGGGACCGTTGGCCGAGTGTGGTGTGGCACCGCAGATCAGAGCACGTGGAGAAATGCTCGAGCGCGAGCTCCGCTCAAAGCACGGAGCTCACGCTTCGGAACCCAACGTTGGCGGAAAGTGTAGGGACTAAATCCCCTCGATGTGTTTGCGTTGGTCTTTCAAATAACCTCAAAGGTGCCAGTGCACGAGGCCCGTGTCTCAAGTGGCCCTTGGAGGCAAATGGCGGCGCAGCACTAAGATGACTGGCCCTTGAAAGCGAATGGCGGCGGAGCTCCCGCTCGTAGCACGTCTCTTGCGCGTTTCCCCAACAATGGTTGGCGGTACTTGTAAAAAACGCCTTTATCAAGGGGCTTTAGCAGGGACCCTGGGTTCAGTCGACCATCTGCATCCTACCGTCGTGCGATCGTATACCACATATACTGCGTATGCGTAATGCACGTTGAAGACCCCGAGCTAACAGTTGTACGGCACGTTTTATAACCTTCAACAGGTAACAATGTCCCCCTACAAAACTGCTGCTCTCTAAAAAACTAACGACTAGTTTTGAATGTGCTGTTACAATGCATTTTTAACCTGTGTTCGCTTGTTCGCGTTTTTTTTTTTTTTTTTTTTTTTTTGTCTAGATCTTTGATTATTGGGCCCTTACTTATGATGAACCAGACAATAGGTGTCGGACTTCTGGAAAAATACAAATATCTAAGAAACTGGCACGTGAACGCAACAGACAAAAAAAAAAACACATAGGCGCACTTAATAAAAATAATTAAAATATTAGAATGGATTATAATTGTGTTTTTAAAGGTTTGTGCGTACCAAGAGCTATAAGAACGAACTCGATGCTTTGGATGGTGCGTTTTTTTACTGGAAGTATAGTTCAGGGCAGTATGCTCGCACTTGTATGTTCCGCTTCGCTCGCAGGGTAAAACCAAATACTTTACTGGTAATGTATTTAGTGAAATAAAGCTTATCTTCTGTATATTTGCAATGCCCTCAGTTTTCGCGTGACTACGCGCTTGTTTATAATCATTTATTTTCGTTTCCCACTGCAATTCAGTTCCTGTTCTTTTGTGTGCTACATGCATTTGAGAGCAAGGTAACCCAGGAGCATTCTATTTCGCGGATTGTAAAATATCCTATGCAACTTGCCACGTGTGCCACAATCAATACAAAATATTATAAGCTTCAGATATGCCCGCTTGCCTGAGTAAACATTGTTGTTTGTCAAGAACAATCGTGATTGTATGAAATCACCTGGGAAAAAACTCGTTATAAGCACGCGACCGTCGGCATGCAGTGAATATTCATAATCGGCGCTGAGGTGATTGGTAGCTGTCAGCAGGTGGAGTTTTTCTGTCAACCCAAGCTTAGAATGTTTCCTTCGTTTTCTTGTAAGCAATGAGGAGAGGACTTACACCAAATCTGAGGGTAATAAAGTACTATGAGCTTTCAAACATAATGGCCTGAGCGGTATATGTGTACAAGTTTTAGCCTTTTATGCACCCTTAACTTTCGATACACTCAACGCTAGTGCAAAATGTAGGGCTGTTTCATTCTTAAGTACCATGTGAGTGCTTACACTATATTTTATACAATGTCAAACTGTACCCGTTTGCTTCTTTTTTTCATTTTTGCACACCATTACTTGCGCGTATAAATCACCAAATCACCAAATTAAGACTGGTACAGGATGCCAAAAAAAATAGTTTTTCTTTTTTTTTACCTCAAAAATAAACTACGCATCGTTTAACGCTCATTTTCCGCCAAAAGGTAGCGCTAGGTTACAACCAGATGCCAAAGTGGGACACCTTATTCAAAAGTTATAAGTGATTTTCTGAAAATTTCAATGGGAAAATGAAGCCCATTTTTGCTCGTTTTCGGTTTCTGGTGCAATAGAGCCGCATGTATTCGAAAGCTCCGTCGGCCGCCATTTTCCCATTGAAATTTTCAGAAAATCACTTATAACTTTTGATTAAGTTATCGGATCGGGTAAAATTTGACATCTTGTTGTGACCTCTAGCGCTATCTTCGGGGGGGGGGGGGGGGAATGAGCGTTCGGCGATGCCTAGTTTATTCTTGAGGTAAAAAAACAGACCCTGTAATTTTTTTTTGTAACATCCTGTACTATGCTTAAACTGTGGAAAAGCTATCCACAGACCAAGAATCTTTCCCTGGCCAGTCATTGCATTTATCACTGAATTCGTTAATTATTATAATAACGAATTAATGATAATTAATTATTATCATTTATTGCTGTGAGTTAATTTTTAACCTCGGCATGTTTTTATTATGACTCCCGCACCAGCCCTACTTTGGGTTTACCAAACTCAACATCCAAACCTGAGTGTCATTTTTTTTGTGTGTTTTCCAGTCTCGTGGTTTTGGTCAAAATGAACACCCAGCTACCTAAGTGAGGCACCTAACCACCAAAAAATAGTTTTTTTTTTTTTTTTACTTTTTAGGTGGTTAATTCCTTAGGCTATAATTTTGGACACCCAAGTCTATTCCGTCAACTCGTTTTCCTGGAAATCCACAAAGAGTCAAACACATGCACGACAAAAGCGCCGGCCCGTCATATTGCCGCCCGCTGAGCCGAGAAAGCAACGCTCAGTCACGGACTTCTAGAAGATTTGCGTTCATTCTTTCACCAGGCGTAACTTTCGCCCTGTTTTCTTGTCCTCGAAAGTGCCAGTTCATCCTCGCCCCGAGCGCGCGACGCTCGAACCTTCTTTGCCGAACTTTCGAGATGGTGATGCACTGTAGATAAGCAGGTGCCGGCGACCTCGTCGAGTCACTCTCGCTCTCGCTCTCTGTCACGCTGACGAATCGCCGCCTGCTTTTCTGCTACCTCGACGCTCTTTCCTTACTTTTTTTTTTTTGTTTGGCACAAGTTCGCCGATTAAGCCTTTATTTTTCAGTTCACTATTCGTCCTCTTGTCACCTTCATTCGTGTCAACATAAATCTGATCATATTGAAATTTGTGTAATAGGCCTCTGAATTCTCCGGTAACGGCGCACAGGCAATTTTATATATTTCAACGCGTCGGTGGTTCGGTTGTGCATGTGTCTCGCCATTTGGCTCAGGACGATTTTCGCGTTTTGTTCTGCCCACATTTGCTAGAGACGTGAGCTCGGAGCGTAGGCAACTGGCCCCCTTGCACGAGAACTGGCGCAGCTGTGCGCGTTCCAAAGAAAGCTCGTGCAGAGAAAAACAAGCAAGGGACCAGGAATGTCAAATTCAGGATATAGAAAAATACCCCACTGTATCGAAGCGCCACCACACACGATTTCTCGGATTGATGAACAGGCTTGGAAGGCGATCCCACCGCCATCTGTTGGTTCAGAATCGCACTAACCAAGGGTGGGGTTGCACCTTAAGGGCTTCGAGGAGCACCATCGAACGGCGCCTACACGAGGCAGGACTCTACTGCGGAATCGCTGCCCAAAAGCCATGTTTATGCGAGCGACGCCGCCAAGCCCGCCTTGCATTCGCTCACACCCACTCGTCTTGGGGAAATGAAGATTGGAACCAAGGTCGTGTTCACCGATGAAGTGAGCTTTTGTAGGCAATGGGTTCAACAACTGCGTGTCTGGCGGCCGGCCTATTGCAGGTAACGTTTTTAAATTAATTCTATTTACTACCTCAATACATTAAAAAGTCATTTTATTATTACTGTGTGTGTGTGTGTGCGTGTGCGTGTGCGTGTGCGTGTGTGTGTGTGTGATGACCATAGTTATAAATATTTGCAGATATGATTCCAAGTAAGTGCATCAAGTAGCGGCAAGCGGCAGATGCACCGTGCATGTGGGGTGCTCTGACAAGCCCAGGACTGGGTCCCCTCCACAAACTGGTGGAAAGTTTCGACGCACTACAGTACACGGACATTATTGATGCAGTGTTGCTGTCTTTCCTGCTGGACGGCCCTTACCCAGACGGCTTGTTTTTGTTGCAACATGACCGTAGTCCTGTGCCCCAGGCTGACACTGTGAAGAGACTCCTGGAGCAGCGTGCGATCACCGTGCTCCGATGGTCACCCGGAGGCGCTGACTTGAACGTAATAAAAAATGTATGGGGAATCCCCAAGAAGCGTTTGTCTCGGAGGAATCTCGCCGACTCCTCTATTGCGACACCGTAGTCAGCCATCAAAGAAGAATGGGATCGGCTGCGGCAGACCCAGGACACACCGCAATTTCTACGAGTCACTTCCAAGACGTCTGCAAACTGTGATTGAAACAAATGGTGCCTACACGCGACACTACGTAATTTAGTGGTAAAATGTAGTCGCGTCTCTTAAAGCAAGGAGGCTGATTAAAAAAAAATAGTTGCATGTTCACTGCTAGTCGAAAGTAGTTAGGCAATGCACACGTGGGCTTAGTTTTTTGTTTATGCGACAAAATGGGGCTCCCCTGAATATTTTACACGATCACAAGCTGGTGAGGTGTTCATGTAAACAAGGTTCCGCGATTGTTTTGTAAGCGCAAAATTCGACATGATTCAACTGAATTGCGTCACCACAAAGTTATTTTGATTACGCGTGTTCTCACATATTTGTAAAACAGTTCCACAATTTAGGAGATGCGGCAGATGGGAGGTCTTTAACCACGTTAATATTTCAGCTGTAATGAGATGTTTATTTTATTTTATACAAAGGATCTGTGTATCAAAAACAAAACATTGAATGAATGTAAATCCTTGGCTGCCAAAAATAGAAATTACGAGTGCTTTGGGTGGAAGTGACCAGTGCGCCGGCGCACCTGCCGCCACATGAGGACCAAATCTTCAGACACAGGTTCGAGTTAGATTGTCATCAAGCATTTCTGAATAAACTTTCGTTCAACAAAAACAAAGGCGGGATATTCACTAAAAGAGCCTACAACAGTATGTGGAAAACCGATGAAATGGCGATATAATAACAAAACATTTAGCCCGTACTCAGGCTCCGCCTTCATAATGGCGAGAAATCGCCTTGGGCAAGTTGTTGCGTCAAAGCGAGATTGTATTCATCGCTTAAAAGAGGGACACTAAATCCGATCCATGTCTATCACGGACCATAAACAAAGCAGGCGATTAAGCCATAAACTTTAGTGAAGAGTAAATTCGTAATCTCTCCGTCGCAGTTTACTTCTGCTAATCTGAACGCACAAATACACTGGGACATTTTTTGCCATCCAGTTATATAAATTCCATTTATACGCACTTCACGACAGGCATCTTAAAAGTGCTAAAAAACGCACGAAATAAAAAAAATTTAGTGATTTTGACAATATGAGTTAGTGATTCGCAGAGTCACAGAGGCACGGGAACCCTCCGATATGGCGGAAATTTGACAGTGATCATGAGTACACTAGATGGTGCTTCTTTTTACATATGGTCATTTTTATATTTTTACAACAGCTCGTTGCTTGTGACGCAAGTCAGATACACACACACCATGTTCAAGGACTATTGCAAGAGGATTCTTTGTGCAACGGCCGTGAAATTACACACATATATGCAGTACACATCAATGTTGCAACCTGTAAATGTTCATATTGCTATAATGTATTTTTGGGCGAAAAAAAAAAAAGAATGTAGCGCATTAGTTGTTTAGCAACCCTCGTACTTGGAAATGCTTGAGCCCAGCCTAAATATAGGATTCGATCTGAATCCTTTTCGCACTGTTTGTCTCTTTTCTTTGTGTGTGTTTGCGTCTCGTACAACTCTGATTCTGAGGGGCGCGGCGTGCATTACACGAGGAAGTTTCCCCGGAGATAAGGAGCCAGCCGGCGGGCAAGTGCTCCCTGCAGGCGTCAATAGCGCCGGACAGGCCCTTGGATGATCTGCGACTATCTTCCGGTCGAGGTGACAGAGCGATTGGGTGACCTCCGGATTTCCCCATCGTTCCGCACGGGAACGCTGATTGCAGCTTGAAATCCGTAGCCGGAGGAGTGTCATTCGGGAAACTTATCTTGCGCGTGATTATGACTGTCTGGCGTGTGATGACGATGATGATATCAGTCTTGTGGCATTGTCTTGCGTATCGTGACGGAAATTTTCCATTGTCGGCCGCGCTCCCACGTTTCTGTGCTCAAACATGTGCGCACAAGTGCACAGAATTATTACGTTTCGTAGAAAACATAGAATGAATGACATATTTCTGGTGACCGTGATACGAGGCACGTTCGATCGTTGTCTATTTATGGGGGAAGGAATATGACAATTATACCTTGTTTCACAATAACTAGGAACACAGTTTAGAGACAGAGGACGTACAAAACGAACACAGATACTAAAAGCTTTAGGCCTCGGTACGTTCACTACGCTCGGTAGGTTGAATCAATTACAGCGGACACACAACATGATGACGAATAGCATGACGTTGCATTTTTGGTGCTGTTCGGTGGACCCCGTCGGGTCATAGCTTCGAATGAGACCTTACTAAAGGCAAAATAAAGTATGGTGCGAACCGCGGTGCAAACCTTCTGTTGGTGTAACGGCAGTTACAACAAAGGTGACAAGAATTTTGAAGCGGTACCTGGGGCATAATTAGTATAGAGTTTCAGAATAGGGAGCCACTATACCTTGGGTTCCCGGAGCTTCTCGAACCATCGCACTGCGCATGCGTAGCGTGACGCCCCAAATTGTTCACGGGACCCAAAGTGTAGAGGCACCCTATTGCGCGCGAGCAGTGACTTTATTTGGCGTACCCTCCGTACAAAAACACGCTCGAAAAAAAAAAATATATTGCGTAGCATCAGAAGGCCGTGCAAAGTGCCTCGGAGTTCTATTTAGATTAGAGTGCCTCTATGTAGACATTGGGGCCACTTTGTTTCGAGTGATGCCACTCACTGTAGTACTCCGATGCCGACGGTACATGGTCACGAAAAACAAAAACAAAAAGGATTGCCGGGAGCAAGATGTTATTATAGCATAGTCAATGCCAAGAGACCATTCCGGGGTGTGCTGCTTGACGCGCTCTTGAGCGATGAGAAGAAGAAAAAAGCATTGCCATTGATGTCACCACCTAAACTGCACATGGAGGCACCCTAGGTCTAAGCTGAAGCACTGTCAAACAACTACACTAGCTTTGACTGGATTGACGATATTACTTTGTGGCGCACCACTCAGCTCGAGCGCGTAGGCTTGACTAATGCTTAGACACCATTTTATCGCATTAGTGTTGCTGCTAGCGATGTTTATTAAAGAAACATTCGAACACATTTTACCGCATAAATCACGCACTGAGTGCGTCAGCGCATCACGCGCCGGCCTACTCAGTGCGACAAATGCCTTCACCATGAGACTGACTTACAGGTAGGTTACGTTGGCTAGAGTTACATGCGTCAGAATCGCGCAGCTTGCTCAGGCGCGGCGGCGAGCTAGTACGTCTTGATGACGATAGGTGGCACGCTTATAGACTCTGAGATATGATTTGATATGATATGATATGATATGATATAATATTTCAGCTCAGGGGAGCAACAGATGCCAATTGCAGACGCGGAGCCGGGAAAGCCTCCTTCACGTCGCTAGAAGTGATTGTTTCTGGTTCTTTTCCCGGGAAGATTGCCCCATGCGTCCAGACTACCGCAACGGCAAAGCGGCAAGCACACACACACACACAAGGAAAAAAAAAAGCCGTTAGCTGTTTATACAGCAGAAGTTTAGTCTGCCAGAACTTGGCGACATTGTTACGTAGATAAGCAATTTAGTCACTGCAGTACGACTGCTTGCCTGGGGTCTTTAACGTGCACCACGCTCTACGACAATTAAAACATAACCGCGCGCCAGTAATGCAAACACACACACACAAAAAAAACGATTAGTCGTTCCTTGTTCATACAGCAGGAGTTTAGTCTGCCCGAACTTGGTGACTTTGTTACCCACTGTAGATGAGCAATTTAGCCAGTGCAGTGCGACTGCAAGCCTGGGGTTTTTAACGTGCATCACGCAGTAGTGATACACGACCGCACACCGGTACGATGCTCATCCAGATCGGTACGGGCAGGGGTGGGGATTGAACCCAGGAACCCTGGGTTCTGCAGCGCGAGCTTTCGCTCCACGTGCTACGAGCTGAAGCCTTATGTTGCGCTTTTTGGACTCCCACGGCGACTATACTTCGTCTCACCTTAGTATGGACTATTGTTAGCCGCGCGTGCTAAAAGCGCGAGCTAGTCGCTTTTAATGAAGCCGCGGCGGCTGCACGAGCGTTAGTGCAGCAAGTGCTCTAGTCAAAGCAGTCAAGGCTGGCCGCTCGCGCTAGCACAGCCTTCGCGGTTAGTCCATGCTAGGGTGAGACGAAGTATAGGCAGAAAGAAGTGACGTCAAAAACTCAGCAAACGCAGATTGGATGGTGATTGGTGAGAGTCGCTGATGACAAGTTTCTGCAGAAGAAAACAAAGAAAAAGTGAGCTTTGTTTTCTTCTGCGGAAATTCGTCATCAGCGACTCTCAGCAATCAACATCCAATCTGCGTTTACTGCGTTGTTGACGCCACTTCCTTCTCCCTAGTCGTCGTGGGAGTCCACAAGCGCTACATAGGGCCCCTGGTGTGCGCTAACCCAGTCGACCACCGATCCGCCCAGGAACACACTACATTGCTCCTGAATGCACCATGGGGTACGTTTCTACGAGCAAGAAAGAAAAGCCGTTCCCGACGACGACGACGACGACAAAAGCATAGGCAGGTTCATTCTCGTGTTACGCAAGTCGCATGTCCAAAATCAATATAGTTTAACTTCTAAAAGTATCTTAAGGGGCGCATATCGCACGCGACATTTAAGGGCGATTTACACACTTGCGTTGAGTTCGACCGAGGGCGAGGGTTGCTATGGCAACAGTTTCGTAGCACACAGTTTTATTGGAGCCAACGCAGCTGTTGCCATAACAAGCCTTGATCTCGGTAGGACTCAACGCAAGTGTGTGAATCGGCCTTTACTTGCGGAGCAAGAAAACACCCGAATCGCAGCGGATGTGAGCGGACGACGCATCTCAGTGACGACAGCAGCGCCACCGCTCCATCTTAACCGGCTGCTCCTTCTCTCGTGCGCCAATTCTAACATCCGTCCCCCTTTTTTTTCGAGCCGCCGTAATGTAGGCACCTTTTACGTCACACTTCTGTTTTTATTACGTAGAGGGGTTGCCTTGAGGCATACATGTTTTATATGAATGCTGCAAGGCCCGTGGTATGCATGAATTGAAGCAATGTTTTGTGGTATTCGTTATCATGCCGACAGTTATTTTAGCTGGGGGGTGCACTGTGTTGGACAACTGCAGCTATAAGTAGGCGAGTGAGCTCAGGCTGTAGGCCAGGACAAGTCCATATAAGGTGGCGCACATCCGCTTCCGTCGCGTCTAGGGGACACTTGGGCATGTCGCCCGTCGTGTACCGGGTAGAGAGCTGCAGGAGCAGGTTACAGCCGCGTTGTAAGGGCCACCCCAGCTCGCAGTCTCCGAAGCACAACTTCCTCAGCCCTGGTGAGATGGCGGGAGAAAAGCAGACACGTGGAGGGATAAGAGCGCGCCTATAGTCACACACGGTTTCAGTTCTTTTTCTTCTTTACACAGTGCAGTATATTTAGATTTACCACCAGAGGGTGTAACTTCGAACGAGATACGAAACTAACGAAATGCAGCTAAGCGACGCTTGTGCTCGGCTTCACGGAAGACATCCAGAACGTTCGATGAGCGCGTGGGTTCTTCTGCTCATCTTCCAGGGCTTCCCCAGAACAGTAGACGCGAACGTGGGTGACAGGTACGACGAAGAAGTCTGGCTGCAGAATCCCAAGGAAATCGCGGTGTTTGACTACCGACTTCGGGCAATCAGGCCGTCCAGCGCATCCAGAAGTCCGCTGATCTTCAGCTGCTCTGCGGCGACCCATCGGGATGCCCCGGTGAATGTTACCTGGGAGCTTGAGTTTATGGACGGGACGACGGTCCTCGGCACAGAGTCTAGGAATGGCACCGTCGGGTTCACCACAGTTGTCGACTCGCTGCTGACCATCAGTCCACCCGAGAATCCCCATCGCGGCAGTGTGGTCTGCAGAATCCGTTCGACGACTAGCCCTGGCATGTTACTACTCAAAGTAGGTCGAAATGTTTAAATGAATACAATTAGCATTGATCAAAAAAACTGCTCCGACTTTACTCAACAAGATTAACAATTTAATCAAACGTTTCGTCTCCCATGCAGGAAACATCGTCAGTGAAACCTACAAGCAGGAATTTCCTGCTTGTAGGTTTCACTGACGATGTTTCCTGCATGGGAGACGAAACGTTTGATTAAATTGTTAATCTTGTTGAGTAAAGTCGGAGCAGTTTTTTTGATCATTATGATTCCCGGCTTTTGGAATATTTTTGCACAATTAGCATTGAAAAAATCTGAATGCCTTTTTTTTTTTTTTTACTAAGATTGTTTTATGCACAAAATCTTTTAGTTCGCCTTTTCCCCACCCTGTTAGGCATGTACGCATTTTATCTGTCCTCCCACTTTGGTGCCCTGCCGGATCTGATTCGTAGAGCTATGCAGAAAATTGGTGATATTTTTTTTCTCCAGAATTCATGGTTAGAAAACACGAATGAAATTTAGGCTTCAACACGGAGTTTGTCCGCACCGCCTGAAACCCTAGCATCAGCGACACAAGTATGCCGCAATCTGTTAATACTCGTGCACCTCACAGCGGGTGTAGGCGGTGCTTCACGTAGAGATGCTGATGTGTATATATAAGACGCCTTAACACGAATCTGTCTATTTTAAATGTTGGTTCATGTGCAGTCTATATATTATGGCGCAATCAAACCACAAGCAATATTTTTACTCGTCAAATCTGCTTTAAAATAATTATTGATATTCGCTATGTGTAAGTTGTGCTTTAATTTCTTTACCCACGCGCTGGCTGTTGCGGGAGCAATTTATGTAGTTTAAGGGGGTCCCATTACTTAGGATTTGGTGAAATTTAGTTCTGTCTGTACTGAAACAGAAGTCATATTTCGAAAAAGTACATGGAGCAGCAGAGTTTTCAGTAGCTAAGCCCCAAGTTTTTTTGTTTCGTTTTAATCTTCTCTCGAGAAAAGCTTGTTTGTACATTTATTATGATAGGTGTCGCCATTTCTTGGTGCTGACAGCTATTTGTACTTACTGGTTTCTTCGAACTACAACTTGTACCGTGCCACAGGGCAATGGAGAAGGTGTTGGAACAAAAAGACAGACTAAAGACTTTCAGGTACGTAGACGATTTTCTTGTGCTGACCTGCAGGCCTGTAGAGGTCAGTGACAAAATGGCTTCTAAAGTACTCGAGATATTTACAAACTATGTGGTAGCCTTTGAGGCGAACTATTTGGCGGTTTCGCGAGTTCACACACGAAACCGCGAGCTCTGGGCGGCAGAAATGTTTGGACTTGAGGCTTTTCTTTGAAGCTGACCATGTGTGTTAGGCGTACGATCCCCGCTCTAAGAAAAAGATGAGAGAGTTTTTGAAGATCGCACGCTGAGGAAAGCGGGCCCAGCGGTCGCGTGCTCAACCTATGCTTCGAAGTGACGGCACGAGCTCCCGCCAGCTCGTGCCGCCAGCTCTAGAATTAGCGGCGAGGTGTTTTGGTGGCGCCCTCTTATGGTTCCCCCTTGTGACGTCATTACCTTGCAAACAACAAGTTCGATGGTGTTTGTTATTATCATGGTGGAAGCTTGAAATCATTGCGCTCTCAAAGGAACACTGCCAACACCGTCAAAATTAAAGTTCTTTCATTCCTCTTATTTCCGTCGATGATAAGTCCCCTTTCCGACGTCATAATCAGCGTTCGGCCAACCGTGGAAGGCCGACCACAGCGACGCTTTCGGTCGCGCACGGTGCTAATAGGTGTACTAAACCTCCCTACTGTCATTTGACTCAGCCCAGTCAAAGCTTGTAAGAACGGGAATAGCTTCCAGATGCCTAGATGCCTCATTGAAGAAATCCTGTACTCACGGGATGAGTTGCAGCTTTTAGTCACACACAGTTACTCAGCATGCAAGAAGCTGGTAAATTCACTCCCCGGATTCTATGAGATGTTTAAAAGAGATTAATGATAAAAAATAAATAAACTGACAAATTTTAGTAGCGGAGTGCAAGCTGAGAAGGCGGGGAAGGGGGCAGACCTTTTGTGGTGCCCAATGTGCATAAAGTATCCCACAACCTGAAAAAGGTGGCGAATTTGTTTTACATTTATGTACTTTACACAGCGCCGAGGAAACATTCCAAGTATTTCAAAAGAATAAATAAAAAAAAAAGTAGGAGAGTCAGGAGTGGCAGAGGGTGTGTGTAACAAACGCCATGCTACAAAACTTTCGGGAGTGCGTTATAATTGGGTTATATCTGAAATTCCTTTGTCACGCGGGAGGACACGGAGGAGACGGAGATGTACATCTATGATAGAATTAGGAAGCACTCAGCTGCCACCAGGCAATTCCCGCCTGGCCACTTGGCTGTGTACTTTGATAGATGCAAATGCTACTCAGATTTTCACAGTAATAAGGTTGTGGGAAGCTTTAATACGAAACTAGAGCTTGAAATACACGAAGGCTTCATGATTAAATCACGTAGGTCGGCCGTCTGTGCCAGCGCTGCTTTTATAACCCTTTCAAATAAGGAACATGCTTTTATCAGCCAAGCCGTGCTTCTTCAGGTTTTTAATCTTAGTTTACCGTATATGCAGTTTTGCCATTTCTTGACGTGTATTATAATAAAATGTATTTGAAAGGTACGCGGTGTCCTGCGTGCCACTCCCCTTTTTGTCCTCGATATTTTTGGCGTATATCCCCATTATAATTGATAACCAACTAGCCCGACTTGCAGTCTTATATACTACCGTTGAAGCACCCTCAAGAAGTCTGAGACAGACACAGCTCCGATGCTGGTTTGAATCCCGGACAACGTCCGCACGGGTTTGCAGGCGGGGGTGGTGACCTCAGCATCCGAAGGTTCCTCTAGGGACGTGGTCGAACACGGACAACTGGAACGCGACTGCTCGCGGAAACTGTGCAACGCGCGCGGGTCCTCCTGCCTGTTCCACGAGTCATCGAACCAGTTCGCCCACCTGTGCACCTGTCCGCCCGGCCGAGAGCACTACGACAGGTTCTACGACATCTGCCACGCGGGTCGTCGGCTAAAGGTTCGGTCTGTCCTTCGCTTGTCCTGGGTGCCCAAAATGTAGATGCTCGCTGACGTCCCCTTGCAGTATAAACAAACAGGAAGTAGAGGAGGAGTGGGGGGAGCGTTCGCGGAGTCGCAACTTCCCGTTTCCTGCATTTTATCTCACACCGTAAATATTCAGTCAAAACAAACTTTGCATCAAATTGCTCGGCATTTTACTTTCGGCCTCCCCTTAAGCCGGGGCCACACTGCTTATACGCCATAGAAAATACAGCCTGCCAACAGCAGTCACCGCGATATCCGTGGTTTGAATGCCGCGTGTCAAGTTTCTGCTTGAACTCGTTCCCAAGAGGAATTCGAAGCACGAATCTCGTGGTGACTTGCTTTCGAATCTGTTCAGTTCAGAATGCGTTTATAGACTATCTTTTGTACGATGGTATCAGCTCTGTGACCAAGGCTTCAGAATTTTGTTTATGAAATATACACTGCGCGTCCATAGGTCGGCATTTCCGAACCCACTCACTCACCATCACATCACTAATTACAGCAACATCCAAAAGTCGCAGCCCTTCACATCACAAAGTACATCGACGTCCAAAAGTCACAGCCTTTCACATCACAGAGTACACCGACGTCTAAAAGTCACGGCCTTTCACATCACAAAGTACACCGACGTCCAAATGTCACAGCCCTTCACATCACAGAGTACACCGATGTCTAATATTCACGGCCCTTCACATCACAAAGTACACCGACGTCCGAAAGTCACGGCCATTCACATCACGGAGTTCAACCGGACAACAAACTCATCCCCATCACGTCACCGCAATCTCTGAATTCACAAAGTCATTCACCGTCACTTCACGAATCCGTCAAGTTCACGAAGTACTTCACCGTCGCATCACGAATCCTATAGAGTTCATGAAGCATTCCCCGTCCCATCACCGCCAACTCTGAATTCACGAAGTCGCTCACCGTCCCATCACGAGCTCATCGAGTTCAGCAAGTCGTTCCCCTCACGTCCGTGAACTGATCCCGTTCATGAAGTCGTTCGACCGGTTCGACTTCGCGGCCCTTCACCGAGTCACAGCCGTTCACCGAGTCACAGCCATTCACCGAGTCACCGAGGTCACGGAAAGCGGCGTCGGCCCCTGCAGCCGCGGCCACCGCCACTGCCTCCGGCTCTCAGCCATCCTCGAAGTTCTTTCGCAGCGGCGCTGACGGCTCCAGATGTGTGTGTCAGTGTGTGTGTGTGTGTGTGGGGGGTGGGGGGTGGGGGGGGGGGGGGGGGGGGGGGGTATTGGGCTGGGCCGGGCGACGCACCCTGCTCTTGTCATTTTGTTTGTTTAGCTAGTTCCCTCTGGCTTTTAGTTTTGTTGTCCCGTTTCTTTTATTTTCGTTTTGTTTCGCGCTTTCTTCATCGTGCGCGCATGCTGTGGAGAGCGAGCGGCTTCTTGACTTCCCTGCTCCGAACTTGTGAGATAAGGTGCTTGTTTCCGGGAGAGTTATAAGCCTCACGGATGCCCCGAACCAAAATGGCTGCTGGTTTGTCGGCGAGCGGTATTACAAAGGGTGGCATCACCCTAGCAAAGCGCACATGAAGGCTCCTTGTAGACCTTTTTCACAAGGGTGCCGCCATCTTGAAATGTCGTCACTTCCAGTATGGGCGAAAACATCGTTTTGCCGTCGCCACGCCAATATAATGCACTTAGGAGATAAGCGTTACCGTCACCCATTCTCGTTTTGTCTCCCCTCTATTTTTTTGCTATTTGCAGGTTGAAACGTTTTAATATTTTTTCGTCGCCCATACCGGATATGTCTTCTCGGCGGTCGGGGGCGAGAGTAAGCGGAAAAGGTTACAAGTCAAGAAGGTAGGAGAAGCTCCTCCCACAAGTGCGATGCGCCCGTTTCAAATCTCTCCGCAGTCGAAAGAAGAGTTCACTGGAAACGCTCCTTGTTCCGCTTCAATGGATTCCCACTTGTCTCCGATCCCACTTTTTAAGAAAGCGACCTTTGTATTCATCGGAGAGGGAACCGAGCCCCTGAAGGCAGCCTTTGTATCCATCGGGGGGGAAGCTAATCCCCGAAAGTCGTATTTGTTTCCGTCGGTGGGGGAGAACTCTAATCTCCCTCTCGTGGCATCCACAATGCTAAGTCAAAGTTGAAAGATAAAGCAAATATGTACAGAAAGGCAAGACCCTCCTCGCGCGTTGGCCGCGACGTCAAGGAAACGGTGGGACGCTATTGGATGCGGAGGTGGTGGAGGGATATCTGATTCCCTTTGAGGGGCATTTGCCGCTACCTTCTTAATCTGTAAGGGTGCCTTCATGTGCGCTTCGCATAGAGTGATGCCAACTGCCGGCTTCCCTTTCCCCCGCCGCCATTTTGTTCCTCATTGTTTCCCCGTGCGCCGGAAAGTGTCCTTTGTGTCCATCGGTCCCCCCATCCCAGGGGGGGAATGCTAATCCTCCCTCCGTGGGTTCCACAACGCTGCACCGAACTTTTGAGATAAGGTGCTTGTTTTCGGGAGGGTTAAAAGTTCCACGGATTATCGCCGAGAACAAAGTGGCTGCTGGTTTGTCGGCGAGTGGTATTACAAAGGGTGGCACCACCCTAGCAAAGCGCGCATGAAGGCTCCCTACTCCCTAGGGGTATAGTTCGGAATCCGGCCCGGAATCCGCCTTCAAAACGGGGACCCTCCCTAATGAGGGGGAGAGGGAGTGAGGGAGTGAGTCTCACGCTGATTGCAGCGATAACGTGGGGAGCTTTTGGTGGGTGGGGTGGTCCGCTCCGTATGCTAAGAAGGGTGCGGTCATTATGGTAGAGAGGAAGGGGGAACGGACGGGTCTCGGGAATGTGTGGAAGGGTTGGAGGGGACAGGTGGGGTGGGAGTGATACGACCTCGGGCGACCTCGTCAAGCGCTGTTAGCGGCCGAAAAGTAAACTTCAAGGCGTCTTGGCTTGACTACGCCAAATGGTTTAGCTCGGCTAGGAGAAAAATACATCGGCTAGAGTGACGGCGGAGAGCCGCGAGGGCGGCGGATGGCGCTTTCGACTTCTTCATGTCGGGTCGGATCTTGTTGGCTATTCGAAAGTGACGGCGCTGTTCCCACGACCGACAAACCGCGCTGTCAACGCGAACACGACATCGGCGATTGTGTGCATTTTATGCGAAAATTGTATTGTGTTAATTCCGTTCCAGTTTCACAAGTAATGTTTCTTTGTGCGTGTGTGTGTGTGTGGACGTGCTAGGGCTTGTGCATTAAACAACCCAGACTCCGGTTGAATGCGTATCGTCCCGTCGACCGTTTCACCCCGCGATCGCGTCGGCCGCTTTTATCATCATCCTCCGTGATCATCCGCGCGAAGCTCGCCTTGCACCGGTAGACGTGCTCAGTCGCCCACTTTGCCGATGGTGGTGACGTACAAAACCACCGATGAACGCACGTATGGTTGTCACGCAGCGCTCAGTTCCGCGCAGCCCATACATTTTACCAATGATCCAAACTCGAATACGAATACCCCAGAACCGCGCGAGACGGCAAAGCCCGCCGAGGAGCCTCTTTGCTCTCCTACTTCTGCGTGTTTTCTCGTACTATGTCGGCTTTGCGGAGTAAGAAAAACAAGGGGAAAATAAAAAAATAAAAGTGAAGGGCAACCACACGCGCGTCTCTTCGTTTTATTATTTGTGTCCCCGTCTCGGATTAATAATGAGTCGTTCTCCGTCTATACTCAGTTTCACCTTATGTTGTACCGCAGAGAAGGCCAGAAGCGCGAGCTCATAGCGTTGGCAGCTGCCCTTGTTGCACGAGAACTTGTACCGTCGAGCTGTGCTCTAGAGCAAGGAGCTCGCGCTTGTAGCCTTTCCTGCGGTACAACACTAGGTGAAACAGAGTATAGCCTGCGTTTTTGACACGAGTTTGTGACGTGTAAGCAACGCAACTCTTCACACTGCTTTTATTTATTTATTTTTTTCCGCTGCGGATTTTTTCAATTTTTATTTGTGCCTGGTTCTGCTACTCTTCTGCTCTCGCCTCCCCTCCCCTCCATAAAAGAAAGGCCCACACAATAACGTGTTCCAGTAGCCTGAAGCAAGTCACTCTCCTATTCTTCACCGTTGAAATATTTTAGGCTGTACAACAGTAATGTGTGCACACTGAAAAGTAACTTCTTGCTGCAATGTTTGTCGTTGAATATTGGATCACCAGCACAAATATTACTTACCGATGAGTGCCCAGGACAGCTTAAGAGACACCAGTGCACCCTTCAATGGTTCAAACCACTGCTTCATGCACCACACAGGTGACTGTGGCATAGTGACAAGCACAACCAGGGTGCTTGCTGTTTAATGTCAGAAACACTTTGGAAAATGCAGTTACCACATGACCCTGCAGTCCTAGAGAACCTTAAACCTTGGTGCCATGCAAAATAACTAAGCTAAAGAAACCGCCAAGGAAGAGTCACAACAGGTGCAACCCACAGGTTATCGTGACTCCACATACCGGGCCGGGCAGCTGTAAATCAGCGAGCAGGTGTCGTAGAGTAGCTGCCACTGCAAGCGGTGCAGTGTCTCATAAAAAGAAACGGTTGCTGGAGAAAGCTCCCATGAATGCAAAGTCTGTGGTGAGCTTGGAGTAGTGATAGTGATCCTGAAGCAAAAAGGATTCAAGCCAAGCCTGTTCCTGTGTTCCATGACGTATGGCATCCTCCCCTTACCAGAATTCCTGGCTGTTATTTTCCTTCCTTACGTGTGCGTGCCCCCATCAGCAGCAGTAGTAATAATTGCACGTTGCTTCGACAGGACGTGCTGATGTGGAGGGGCCTGGTGGCAGAGTGTGTTAGCCCACTGCAGCTCGCAGTGTGTGGAGCGAAAACTTGCACTGATCGCCCCTGCCCGTTTTGACCTGGATGAGCACTGCACCTACACATGGGCGTGCATTACTGCTATATGAATCATTTTAAAGACTTTGGGCTATCGGTTGTACCCGCACTAGTCAAATTTCTCACATAGAGCGTGACAAAGTGTCACCATGCGCTGCCAGACCGACCTTCCTTCTTCTCGACAAATAATGTCCAATTTTCTTTGTTCCTGCTAATTTGGCAGTCGAGTAAAAGAGAAAAAAAAAAGAACTACTTTTGTGTGTGATGGGAAACGTATAAACCTCTCCATATACCAGGTTTACCTACAGCCACCTGAAAACATTGCACCTCTTCAAGTGTGAAAGAGGGTAGGCCTGCACGCAATCCACTACACTCTGTTTCACATTAATTTGGGAAACTGTAGAAACTGCGGCGTCTGTGCAAGCCGGAGGAGTCTGCTGTGAAATTAGCACACTTGGGAAGAACATACCCCATGTACCTAAAGACATTAGATGGTTTTAAAAAGGCATTCATACTTTCAGTCGGCTTGCAAACTCTAGCAAAAATGTTGGTTTGTACCATAGAAGTTTCAATTTCCCCTGCTTGAACTACTAGGAAAATAACTTCAAATTCACAATAGTGCTGAACGCAACTAAAACACATGGCGGAACGGTGGCCCGAGTCGGCTAGCACGTCTCAGCTCCGGGCATGTGGAGCAAAAGCTTGCGCTGCAGAACCTGGGATCGTGGGCTAAATCCCAGCACTTGCTCATTTCGATCTGGACAAGGATCATACCAGCAGGCGTTTGTGTAATCACTACTACATGATGCACGTTAAAGATCCCAGGCTTTCGGTCATACTGCCCTGGCTAAATTCCTCATCTACAGCGGCAAGCTTGGCACCATTCGAGGCAGGCCGACCTTTCGCTGTCTAAACATCCTCAACACAATGCTACTTTTTTTTTTTAACTGAAACACGTACAAAAGAAAACATGCCTATGACCTTGTACAGTAATGCATCGAACTGTTTGTGAATGCTTGTGATACACAAACGGGCAAAAGGCAAGAACAAGAGCATGCACATTCACACTGTGGCAGCAAATACACCACAGCAGCCTCCTTTGCCGTTGTTGCCATGGCGGATGGAAGAGCAGGGCAGCGAATGCCGATATGACTGAAAACATTGTAAAAGTTATTGCTTTGCTTTTAATAACAGTTCAAAAAAATTTAGATTAATAGCTTTTCAAAACAAAGCCACGGTAGCAGCACTTTTTGGCGCAGATGGAACAGTCTGCCGCGATGGTGAGGAAATGCTGTAGCCGTTGCCTTTTGCCAAGTTATGGAGAAACACAGCACAGATCATTCCACTCGGAGAGAAGACGCACCCATGAACCAGAGCACTCAGACGGGACTTTTCCTCGGTGCGTCGTCTGCGTCAAGAAACGAGCTGTACAAATGATTCGTTAGCATGCAACATGGTTCCAAATCTCACATTTAAGCTATTTCAGGTGCAAATTTAGAAGTGGGGGTTAGCATGCAATGCCATACTTGATGAAGAGATTAACAGGGCACAATTGTGCAACCATCTCCTGTGCAAAGGAAACAGAAAACTGAAAACAAGCACATAAACAATGTGCACAGTCAGTCTGCTCTAGCAACAAAACAAAAAAAGCTTTACACCAATTTGGATCGGAACTCATTGAACCCCCTAGATTATGCATATTCAAGGCATTTCGTCGACGAAAAACAAATCCGCCGCCTCAAACCCAGTGCTTGCTAAGCCTTCCAGAAAAAAAAAACAAGGGTGCTTACATTATTGTTGATATTTGGGGCAGCGTTATACACCAACTCATGTTTACAAACAAACCGGAGCGCCCCTAGCGGACGCCACCGGCGCCGCGCATGCACGATGGAGTGTGGGCAAGAAGCTTGCCGTCGCCCATAAACAAACCATTGAAATGCGATGTTGTTGGCGTCGGTGTGAGTCCCCCTGCCCTTTTTCGCGTTTGAATCGTTGATTCTACGTCTTCCTGGCAATGTCTGACTACTTGAGCGGCCTCAACGAAATTACCGGGGCTCGTTACACCGCAAAACTTTGCGTGAATAATGCGACATGCAGCGATTCATTCCGCGCGGACGCCGCAGAATGCATGCTTAAGCCTGATTCGCATGATAAGATTTTGCTCGCAATTTTCAGTTGCAACGTCGCTGGGGCTGCAAAAGCATGAACCATAACTGAAATGGTCGACGTCAATACTGAAAATCGCAAGCACAATCAGACCAAGTGAACCAGGCATAACAAGTCAGTGACGCCCACTGGTAACAATGATCAACATCTCCTTGTACCTACTGTCTATATCGAGCCTGCTTAACAACCTTCAGACTTCAGTCTCTTGAGGCCTGCACTTCTTATCACAAGTACCAGGCCAACATTCGGTCTACGGGCCGGTGTCGTCTAAAAGAGGAGATGACAAGCAGAAACGTTTGAAAGAGCACACAACAGTGCGAACGATCAGGCGGCCGCTTAACCTGAAGACGCACTCAGCGTAGTCCGCAGGTGATTCGTACAACTTGACGGTTTTCTGGCGTTCATGTTCATCAAATAAATCTGATGACCACAAGTATCCGTGAACTCAACCCAGAGTGCTTCCCGCCCAAGCAATCGTGGTCCGGCGGCGTCTGGTTTTCCCTCTCAACGGCACATATCCACGTTCTCGGACGAACCGAGCACAAGAATACTGACCTTCAAAGCTTTCTCGACTCTTTTGGTACAGGCCCAGTCGCAGAGTTCTGACGAGAGAGCAGGTTTTTGTCCGGTTCCTTTCAAAACAATGCAGGAATACACGTCTCACATGGGGTACTTTCGCCCACAGCCCCAGACCGAAAGTGCGCCCCACACGCCACCACCGCGGTGTGACGTAACAGAGCCGAGTTTGTGTATACAGAAGAGAGGGCGGGGGGACATATAAGTCACATACCTGCCTTTTAGACGTGGCACATGGGACAGAACGCTTGGTACGTTCAGAAGTAAGTTGGATGTGATCAATTATATCCGTAAATAACAATCGCACATTTGTAATTCGAGTGGATGGCCATATTTTTTGCTCCAAACAACCCACCCTGGCAGGCGCTCGACAAGTTGCAGTCGGAGAAGAGTTCATTTGTTACGTCGCTTGCTTCGTATCCCACAGACCACAGGCCACGCTACTTCCAGGCTGGCGCGATTATTGGCTTTGCCACTTGGCGATGCCAGCACGTCACTACTTGGCCCTCTGAGACGCCCCAGGACCGGCCATGACAGCCACGGCTTCGCAGTTGCGTTCAGGTGGACGCGCCAAACTTCCATGGAGCGGCACTGCTCTAGATTGGCATTTATCTGGTGGTCTCATTGCCTATGCTCCATCCCACAAGTTGTCTGCAGCAGGTGCAAAGGCACGAGCACGTTGCTTTCAAACGTGCCATTCTTGCGCAAGTGCTCATGCAAACAAAGCTCACTGCAGTCCTATGCCCCCGTGCCCTCGCCTTCGTCTTTGCTGCGCACACCCTGCGAGACCGAGTATAGTCGACATCTATGGCTGGTATCAGCACAATTGAAAGCGCGATAAATCTTAAGCTGTCTCTAGGTTCGTATGTAAGAACAATCGTGCATTTGCGTCAAGGATCGAGGGAACCAACTATGAGTTTTGCAAAGTATGAAATCGGAACCATATTAGTCTCTCGTGCAATAGACGTAGTAGCCGGAGGCAGTGCCGCCAGTAGGTGAAATTTCTCTGGACGTAATAATGGAATACCTATGCTAGGTGATTAACGCATGAAAGGAGCAGCAGACAACATACCGAGCCCAAAACAGCCATTCATGCGCTGCACAAACGAACAGCATCACACAAGCAGTAAGGAGGGGGCCGCTAGATGTTTAGTACAGCCCACCACAAGGTACAGCTGAAAATGGCGAAATGCCCGCACTTGGCTCGTGCCCTCTCCTTCGTTCGCCCTGCCGAATTCCGTGAAATTGCCCAGATGCACATAGACAGCACGGCAATCGGACAACATGACGCCACCCTGAAAGCCCCAAGTTGAATGATGTATAGCCATTGACAGGTGTCACCACAAAAATAAGAGTTGCAGCTGCTTGCTTTGGCTTCAATGGTACAAGCTGTGCCAACAGCTCCATCGACCTACTTTGCACAGCTAATACAACCAATGCTAGACAATGATACAATTAGATAGCCAAAGCGGTGCAAGTGACAGCACTCCTAAGCCCCATATTTATTGCTGTAGCAGACACATGGGCCATAGTCGCTTGCTGTGTTCGCTATAGTTAGTAATAGCACCCGAACGGCAGCATGGCCTTGCAGTTGTCCCATCTACGGCACAAGCTTATTGCCTTCAAGAATGCTTTGGAATCTCGTAAGCTTGGAGCATGATGGGGCCTAGAGCCTGTGCAGCCAAAGCACAACGGGAGGTGACGAGCGGGTGCTGGAGGCCTGCCTGCTTACCTACAGTGACACGGGACAGGTTTATGAACCTCCGAAAGGATGAGTTCACATGAAATTCACAACCGTTGCATTGTGGATATCGCATTATTTTTGTGTCTGCACGCAAGGGCAACATTTGAGACGCCACGCAGAGTGCTCGCTCATTGCCCGGCAACATCAACATGACTTTTGAGGCGGTTCGCTAGCTTCCGAGCGGCAGGTCACAGCTGCTGTATTATATTGAGTGGTGCCATCTACCCGAAGTCAATGAAAGTGTTCCCTCCCCGCTTCCCACTTTGCTGTTGGCCGGCGACTGACGAGCCTGACCTTCGACGCCCAAGTCGGTTTTCTCCGGTTTCCCCAATGTGCCCTCATGGCACATCATAAATCGAGCGATCCAAAGGCGGTGTACAGCTGAGGAGCAGAACAACTGCCGGAGTTATTTGGCCGAAGTCCGAAAATCGTTTCGTGGCCCCTTTAAAGACCAGCTTTGCTACGCACAAGCAATCGAAAGGATACAAACGTTTAGATATGCCCAACTACCTCGCATAAGGGTGGGTCCAGGAGCCGCCACTGAGAGCAGAATGGTCGACATCCCGCAGGCCAGCTAGGCTTGATGTTTACAAGATCACGGCCAGTCAATCCGGTTTTGGTGGCGTGTCGTCATGTACACAATTTTGTGCTGCGCACACGACTGGTTGGATTGTTTTCATCACTACAGAGCACCGCTCGTTAGAGAAATCGAATGGCTCTTCTTAGTGCTTGTACAGTCGGGGACAAGAGTCCCCAGGACGGGTGAGCTGTGACTGAAACGCATTGCTGTGCCATCTGCCGGCTGGTTGGCTGGTTTCGAGATTACACAAAAGCGCATGCGCGTCCTACTGTGCCTGCAAACATGCGTGTTTTCCCGTTGGTCTGCGGCGCGGCGCCTAACTCGGAATCAGGCGCGTGGTAGGGGCTCGGAGATAGCGCTTACTGACACGGCACCTATAAAGCAAGAAGTCACGGCAGCTCAACTGAGCGATAAACTCGACTGGTTATAAAGCAAGGTGAGCTGACATGGCGAAATGCGGCGCAATGTCGCAGGCGGTATCTCCAGTTTCGGAATGTGCAGCAGATGCTCGTCAGCCGCAAGCGCCATCTCCGAGGCAGTACCACGCGCCCAATTCCGAGTTAGGCGCCCTGCCACAAAATAGCAGGAAAACACACGTTTGCGGGCACAGTAGAACGCGCATGCGCCTTTGTGTGATCTCAAAACCAGGCGACCCGCCGGCAGATGGCAGAGCAATGCGTTTCAGTCGCAGCTCGCGCATCCTGGGGACTTTTGTACCCGGCTGTACAACTCACCGCAGGCAGGTTAACTTTACCCTGACGAAACATCCATGAAACCTATATGGCAGTTTTTTTGCATTAGCAAACCAACACACCAATCTGACTGGATTTCGCAAGCAACAAAAGTCTGGCTCCTCTACGAGATGATGATCATCCTTTTGGTGCTCACGGCTTTCAGTGGTGGATAATTGTACGCACTCAAAGATCTGTACACCTTTGATGACTCGCATGTAACGAAACTGGTCTTAAAGACTGGAGATCAGGTGGTCGTGGATATCCGTCGACTCGCAGCCACAGCTCACTGTCTTGGACATGTCACCACTCCCAAACAGACCTCCAACAACATTCTAACTCCCCTTGCAACAGTAGTGGAAACCCCAGCACAAGCACACCGGAGGAGCACTTTCAAGTACAGCACCTTCCACAGGAATACAAGGAAGGCACGCAACCAAACAAAACAACAAAGCACCTCGGTGATGGCTCGCTACCCTTCCTGGAAGAAACAGATTAGTTGCAGGCAGTATGACAGGCACGCCCGTAAGAGACCATGTTGGAATCTAGGCTTCATCACTTTGCTTATGGTGAATTCCCCTCACAGTTCTCAAGCGCTCCCAAAGCGCTCCATTTTGAGCGCACATATTCCGCTTGCAGATCTGGCTCGACTTGGTCATCTTCCGCTCATAGATCTCTGGCAGCTCCCGCTCATTGGAGCGCCTCCAACTCCACCGAACTAGATCTACAGGATTTCAAAGATCTACATGCAAGTTGACAGAGCACGCTACGTCATTTCCCCTCCCTCGGCGGTGGCTCCACCGACGGCAATCGCTGTGCACGCCTTGCCGCTTCAAGGCGGCCGAAAGGTATGCGACGGTGCCGAATGCGGAAGTCTTCCTCGTTATTTGTGACATGGGCTCCGTGGTATGTATAATTTCGTCCGGCCTGTGTTGTGTGTTATTTCTGCAGCTAAGCAGTGACAGTTGTCACTGGTCATCGGAAAGATCAGTCAGCTGAGGCGTCGGTGGGCTTGTTAATTTCAAGCAGCGGCCATTTTGAACGGCCGAGGGGAGAGCAGGGGGGGGGAAGGAGTCCCTCTAAAAAGGCGAGTTCATGGTCCCCTCGTCGTTCCGATGCGGGGCCCACAGAGCGGAATTTCGCCTCCCTCGCGGATTTTGGAAAGCACTCCAGATCTACGAGTGGAATTCACCATTAGTTTGAGAATCAAAAAAATAAACGAATGTGGACAAATGCAGTTTTGTTTTGCTCTTTGTATTTCCTTAAAATCCTCGTGACTAGGAATCGCAGTGAACAAACAGAAAAGAAGATAAGATTAGACGCAGGGTAATATGCAGCCTCTTATCTTCGACGATATCCGTCGTTCCGCTCTCGCTCCTCAATAGATTGCCGGCAGCTTCCCCGGAGGCGACGCTGACGCTTTCCGGACATGCGGGAAGTAAAACATTTGATCAAAGCGGGGCTCTTTGACAAGGCTGAGTCACATGTTCCTTGCAAAACGAACTTCACTTACTGACGATGTTCTCGAATGCCGACGTCAGAGCGCGCTTTCAAAGCAACAAGCGCACACCTTTTGTGGTGTTACGCGGACAGCACGAACGCGCGCTGCCCCAACAAGCAGTCTCGACAACGCAACCGTTTGTTTCGTTGTGGGATACGACAACAGATTACATAAAAGCATACCTCCGCAGGCACGATTTCAGCTACAGCTACAAATCGTGCCAGGTGCGCAGAGAAAGAAACGAACGAGAAGACGTTTCGAGCAAGAGTTATTTGAAGAAAGCGATTGTTATTTCTGCATCCTTAAATACTTCTTACTGTACTAATATAGAGATTGCCTGGAAATGCTCGAAAGTTGACCATGGAAGTGAAAGTGAACGTACCGACTCATCTCGCAGCACAAAAGTCGCCATCTTGACATTCCGATTTGGATTTGGATTGGATCGATGAATGGATGATAACGGCTGGTGACCAGTGTTGCCGAGATGCTCGCTTCTTTTCTTTTTTTTTTTTTTTTCTGATTGCAATCCAATTTAACATTTTTTTCAAGATTTTCTAGATTCCGCCGGGGAGATTTCTTAACTTACTGGTAGCCTTTTTAAAACGTGTTAAAATTATTTGTGAAAATTTAAGTGAAAAGTAAACCAGATCATGGCTAATCAACACCTCGCTTGCCTTTACGATTTTTGTCCTTGTGATCCGGAGTTTGATCTTTCCTTCTGTTCGTTTTGAACGAAATCATTAGGCTGGATATGCCCGAAAAACAATTTACGCAGGTTAACAAACCTTCTAATCTCTGTTATTCCCCGACACGTCGTCAAAATCCCGGGCCCTGGGATTTGGAAGATTCGTTAGGCCTAAGGATTGTTGGCCCGTCGGTCACTGGGATAATGGCTTAATGTGCCATATCAGCGGAGTCAGCATGTTTTCTGATGGGCTTAAGCGGCTAAAGCCAAGGTGCCATGCTGGTTGCCGCACCGCGGCATTCAGGCAGTTGTGGAATACGGGAGAATGAATTTCGAGCGAACGCGTTTGTTTCATCGATACGTCTTCCCACGTTTTGGGGACATTTCTTTTGTTGCGACGTTGCCATGAATATGCATGGCACCCTTGGTTTGAGATAAATAGGTCTGGTTGCGACAACGTGTACGCCGCTACGTTTAGGTAGTTTAGTGACACCGGGTTCTGCGTACTGCGAAGACTTGTCCCGATGACTCTCGTTGCTGTCTATCCAATCACTCTGATCCAACGCAAGTGTGGTGACTGTGCTAGCCCGCGTATTTGATGTTCTGTCATAGCAAAACTCCCTTCACCAGCAAGCTCACTGGAGCAAAGGCTACGGACCATACAGAGCTCACTGGAGCTAAGGCTTTCGGCAAATCGTTTCCAAATCAAGGATTTGTTAGAAATAACATAAATAGCACAGACGTTCGGTAAAACCGAGACTTTGTCTTCGTCTCGGGTGTACCAAAGTGTTGAAAAATTTTGTTTTCTCATTTGTAAGGGCTGTTACTTTTCTCCTGTGCTTTGGATATCTAGATGGTAGTAGTGTGTCCGTGATAGTATGTAGCACCACACTTGTGTTGGATCAGAGTGATTGGATAGGCAGCAACGAGAGTCATCGGGACAAGTCTTCGCAGTACGCAGAACCCGGTGTCACTAAACTACCTAAACGTAGCGGCGTACACGTTGTCGCAACCAGACCTATTTATCTCAAACCAAGGGTGCCATGCATATTCATGGCAACGTCGCAACAAAAGAAATGTTCCCAAAACGTGGGAAGACGTATCGATGAAACAAACGCGTTCGCTCGAAATTCATTCTCCCGTATTCCACAACTGCCTGAATGCCGCGGTGCGGCAACCAGCATGGCACCTTGGCTTTAGCCGCTTAAGCCCATCAGAAAACATGCTGACTCCGCTGATATGGCACATTAAGCCATTATCCCAGTGACCGACGGGCCAACAATCCTTAGGCCTAACGAATCTTCCAAATCCCAGGGCCCGGGATTTTGACGACGTGTCGGGGAATAACAGAGATTAGAAGGTTTGTTAACCTGCGTAAATTGTTTTTCGGGCATATCCAGCCTAATGATTTCGTTCAAAACGAACAGAAGGAAAGATCAAACTCCGGATCACAAGGACAAAAATCGTAAAGGCAAGCGAGGTGTTGATTAGCCATGATCTGGTTTACTTTTCACTTAAATTTTCACAAATAATTTTAACACGTTTTAAAAAGGCTACCAGTAAGTTAAGAAATCTCCCCGGCGGAATCTAGAAAATCTTGAAAAAAATGTTAAATTGGATTGCAATCAGAAAAAAAAAAAAAAAAAGAAAAGAAGCGAGCATCTCGGCAACACTGGTCACCAGCCGTTATCATCCATTCATCGATCCAATCCAAATCCAAATCGGAATGTCAAGATGGCGACTTTTGTGCTGCGAGATGAGTCGGTACGTTCACTTTCACTTCCATGGTCAACTTTCGAGCATTTCCAGGCAATCTCTATATTAGTACAGTAAGAAGTATTTAAGGATGCAGAAATAACAATCGCTTTCTTCAAATAACTCTTGCTCGAAACGTCTTCTCGTTCGTTTCTTTCTCTGCGCACCTGGCACGATTTGTAGCTGTAGCTGAAATCGTGCCTGCGGAGGTATGCTTTTATGTAATCTGTTGTCGTATCCCACAACGAAACAAACGGTTGCGTTGTCGAGACTGCTTGTTGGGGCAGCGCGCGTTCGTGCTGTCCGCGTAACACCACAAAAGGTGTGCGCTTGTTGCTTTGAAAGCGCGCTCTGACGTCGGCATTCGAGAACATCGTCAGTAAGTGAAGTTCGTTTTGCAAGGAACATGTGACTCAGCCTTGTCAAAGAGCCCCGCTTTGATCAAATGTTTTACTTCCCGCATGTCCGGAAAGCGTCAGCGTCGCCTCCGGGGAAGCTGCCGGCAATCTATTGAGGAGCGAGAGCGGAACGACGGATATCGTCGAAGATAAGAGGCTGCATATTACCCTGCGTCTAATCTTATCTTCTTTTCTGTTTGTTCACTGCGATTCCTAGTCACGAGGATTTTAAGGAAATACAAAGAGCAAAACAAAACTGCATTTGTCCACATTCGTTTATTTTTTTGATTCTCAAACTAATGGTGAATTCCACTCGTAGATCTGGAGTGCTTTCCAAAATCCGCGAGGGAGGCGAAATTCCGCTCTGTGGGCCCCGCATCGGAACGACGAGGGGACCATGAACTCGCCTTTTTAGAGGGACTCCTTCCCCCCCCCTGCTCTCCCCTCGGCCGTTCAAAATGGCCGCTGCTTGAAATTAACAAGCCCACCGACGCCTCAGCTGACTGATCTTTCCGATGACCAGTGACAACTGTCACTGCTTAGCTGCAGAAATAACACACAACACAGGCCGGACGAAATTATACATACCACGGAGCCCATGTCACAAATAACGAGGAAGACTTCCGCATTCGGCACCGTCGCATACCTTTCGGCCGCCTTGAAGCGGCAAGGCGTGCACAGCGATTGCCGTCGGTGGAGCCACCGCCGAGGGAGGGGAAATGACGTAGCGTGCTCTGTCAACTTGCATGTAGATCTTTGAAATCCTGTAGATCTAGTTCGGTGGAGTTGGAGGCGCTCCAATGAGCGGGAGCTGCCAGAGATCTATGAGCGGAAGATGACCAAGTCGAGCCAGATCTGCAAGCGGAATATGTGCGCTCAAAATGGAGCGCTTTGGGAGCGCTTGAGAACTGTGAGGGGAATTCACCATAAGCAAAGTGATGAAGCCTAGATTCCAACATGGTCTCTTACGGGCGTGCCTGTCATACTGCCTGCAACTAATCTGTTTCTTCCAGGAAGGGTAGCGAGCCATCACCGAGGTGCTTTGTTGTTTTGTTTGGTTGCGTGCCTTCCTTGTATTCCTGTGGAAGGTGCTGTACTTGAAAGTGCTCCTCCGGTGTGCTTGTGCTGGGGTTTCCACTACTGTTGCAAGGGGAGTTAGAATGTTGTTGGAGGTCTGTTTGGGAGTGGTGACATGTCCAAGACAGTGAGCTGTGGCTGCGAGTCGACGGATATCCACGACCACCTGATCTCCAGTCTTTAAGACCAGTTTCGTTACATGCGAGTCATCAAAGGTGTACAGATCTTTGAGTGCGTACAATTATCCACCACTGAAAGCCGTGAGCACCAAAAGGATGATCATCATCTCGTAGAGGAGCCAGACTTTTGTTGCTTGCGAAATCCAGTCAGATTGGTGTGTTGGTTTGCTAATGCAAAAAAACTGCCATATAGGTTTCATGGATGTTTCGTCAGGGTAAAGTTAACCTGCCTGCGGTGAGTTGTACAGCCGGGTACAAAAGTCCCCAGGATGCGCGAGCTGCGACTGAAACGCATTGCTCTGCCATCTGCCGGCGGGTCGCCTGGTTTTGAGATCACACAAAGGCGCATGCGCGTTCTACTGTGCCCGCAAACGTGTGTTTTCCCGCTATTTTGTGGCAGGGCGCCTAACTCGGAATTGGGCGCGTGGTACTGCCTCGGAGATGGCGCTTGCGGCTGACGAGCATCTGCTGCACATTCCGAAACTGGAGATACCGCCTGCGACATTGCGCCGCATTTCGCCATGTCAGCTCACCTTGCTTTATAACCAGTCGAGTTTATCGCTCAGTTGAGCTGCCGTGACTTCTTGCTTTATAGGTGCCGTGTCAGTAAGCGCTATCTCCGAGCCCCTACCACGCGCCTGATTCCGAGTTAGGCGCCGCGCCGCAGACCAACGGGAAAACACGCATGTTTGCAGGCACAGTAGGACGCGCATGCGCTTTTGTGTAATCTCGAAACCAGCCAACCAGCCGGCAGATGGCACAGCAATGCGTTTCAGTCACAGCTCACCCGTCCTGGGGACTCTTGTCCCCGACTGTACAAGCACTAAGAAGAGCCATTCGATTTCTCTAACGAGCGGTGCTCTGTAGTGATGAAAACAATCCAACCAGTCGTGTGCGCAGCACAAAATTGTGTACATGACGACACGCCACCAAAACCGGATTGACTGGCCGTGATCTTGTAAACATCAAGCCTAGCTGGCCTGCGGGATGTCGACCATTCTGCTCTCAGTGGCGGCTCCTGGACCCACCCTTATGCGAGGTAATTGGGCATATCTAAACGTTTGTATCCTTTCGATTGCTTGTGCGTAGCAAAGCTGGTCTTTAAAGGGGCCACGAAACGATTTTCGGACTTCGGCCAAATAACTCCGGCAGTTGTTCTGCTCCTCAGCTGTACACCGCCTTTGGATCGCTCGATTTATGATGTGCCATGAGGGCACATTGGGGAAACCGGAGAAAACCGACTTGGGCGTCGAAGGTCAGGCTCGTCAGTCGCCGGCCAACAGCAAAGTGGGAAGCGGGGAGGGAACACTTTCATTGACTTCGGGTAGATGGCACCACTCAATATAATACAGCAGCTGTGACCTGCCGCTCGGAAGCTAGCGAACCGCCTCAAAAGTCATGTTGATGTTGCCGGGCAATGAGCGAGCACTCTGCGTGGCGTCTCAAATGTTGCCCTTGCGTGCAGACACAAAAATAATGCGATATCCACAATGCAACGGTTGTGAATTTCATGTGAACTCATCCTTTCGGAGGTTCATAAACCTGTCCCGTGTCACTGTAGGTAAGCAGGCAGGCCTCCAGCACCCGCTCGTCACCTCCCGTTGTGCTTTGGCTGCACAGGCTCTAGGCCCCATCATGCTCCAAGCTTACGAGATTCCAAAGCATTCTTGAAGGCAATAAGCTTGTGCCGTAGATGGGACAACTGCAAGGCCATGCTGCCGTTCGGGTGCTATTACTAACTATAGCGAACACAGCAAGCGACTATGGCCCATGTGTCTGCTACAGCAATAAATATGGGGCTTAGGAGTGCTGTCACTTGCACCGCTTTGGCTATCTAATTGTATCATTGTCTAGCATTGGTTGTATTAGCTGTGCAAAGTAGGTCGATGGAGCTGTTGGCACAGCTTGTACCATTGAAGCCAAAGCAAGCAGCTGCAACTCTTATTTTTGTGGTGACACCTGTCAATGGCTATACATCATTCAACTTGGGGCTTTCAGGGTGGCGTCATGTTGTCCGATTGCCGTGCTGTCTATGTGCATCTGGGCAATTTCACGGAATTCGGCAGGGCGAACGAAGGAGAGGGCACGAGCCAAGTGCGGGCATTTCGCCATTTTCAGCTGTACCTTGTGGTGGGCTGTACTAAACATCTAGCGGCCCCCTCCTTACTGCTTGTGTGATGCTGTTTGTTTGTGCAGCGCATGAATGGCTGTTTTGGGCTCGGTATGTTGTCTGCTGCTCCTTTCATGCGTTAATCACCTAGCATAGGTATTCCATTATTACGTCCAGAGAAATTTCACCTACTGGCGGCACTGCCTCCGGCTACTACGTCTATTGCACGAGAGACTAATATGGTTCCGATTTCATACTTTGCAAAACTCATAGTTGGTTCCCTCGATCCTTGACGCAAATGCACGATTGTTCTTACATACGAACCTAGAGACAGCTTAAGATTTATCGCGCTTTCAATTGTGCTGATACCAGCCATAGATGTCGACTATACTCGGTCTCGCAGGGTGTGCGCAGCAAAGACGAAGGCGAGGGCACGGGGGCATAGGACTGCAGTGAGCTTTGTTTGCATGAGCACTTGCGCAAGAATGGCACGTTTGAAAGCAACGTGCTCGTGCCTTTGCACCTGCTGCAGACAACTTGTGGGATGGAGCATAGGCAATGAGACCACCAGATAAACGCCAATCTAGAGCAGTGCCGCTCCATGGAAGTTTGGCGCGTCCACCTGAACGCAACTGCGAAGCCGTGGCTGTCATGGCCGGTCCTGGGGCGTCTCAGAGGGCCAAGTAGTGACGTGCTGGCATCGCCAAGTGGCAAAGCCAATAATCGCGCCAGCCTGGAAGTAGCGTGGCCGTGGGCGTTTTATTTTCGTTTTGTTTCGCGCTTTCTTCATCGTGCGCGCATGCTGTGGAGAGCGAGCGGCTTCTTGACTTCCCTGCTCCGAACTTGTGAGATAAGGTGCTTGTTTCCGGGAGAGTTATAAGCCTCACGGATGCCCCGAACCAAAATGGCTGCTGGTTTGTCGGCGAGCGGTATTACAAAGGGTGGCATCACCCTAGCAAAGCGCACATGAAGGCTCCTTGTAGACCTTTTTCACAAGGGTGCCGCCATCTTGAAATGTCGTCACTTCCAGTATGGGCGAAAACATCGTTTTGCCGTCGCCACGCCAATATAATGCACTTAGGAGATAAGCGTTACCGTCACCCATTCTCGTTTTGTCTCCCCTCTATTTTTTTGCTATTTGCAGGTTGAAACGTTTTAATATTTTTTCGTCGCCCATACCGGATATGTCTTCTTGGCGGTCGGGGGCGAGAGTAAGCGGAAAAGGTTACAAGTCAAGAAGGTAGGAGAAGCTCCTCCCACAAGTGCGATGCGCCCGTTTCAAATCTCTCCGCAGTCGAAAGAAGAGTTCACTGGAAACGCTCCTTGTTCCGCTTCAATGGATTCCCACTTGTCTCCGATCCCACTTTTTAAGAAAGCGACCTTTGTATTCATCGGAGAGGGAACCGAGCCCCTGAAGGCAGCCTTTGTATCCATCGGGGGGGAAGCTAATCCCCGAAAGTCGTATTTGTTTCCGTCGGTGGGGGAGAACTCTAATCTCCCTCTCGTGGCATCCACAATGCTAAGTCAAAGTTGAAAGATAAAGCAAATATGTACAGAAAGGCAAGACCCTCCTCGCGCGTTGGCCGCGACGTCAAGGAAACGGTGGGACGCTATTGGATGCGGAGGTGGTGGAGGGATATCTGATTCCCTTTGAGGGGCATTTGCCGCTACCTTCTTAATCTGTAAGGGTGCCTTCATGTGCGCTTCGCATAGAGTGATGCCAACTGCCGGCTTCCCTTTCCCCCGCCGCCATTTTGTTCCTCATTGTTTCCCCGTGCGCCGGAAAGTGTCCTTTGTGTCCATCGGTCCCCCCATCCCAGGGGGGGAATGCTAATCCTCCCTCCGTGGGTTCCACAACGCTGCACCGAACTTTTGAGATAAGGTGCTTGTTTTCGGGAGGGTTAAAAGTTCCACGGATTATCGCCGAGAACAAAGTGGCTGCTGGTTTGTCGGCGAGTGGTATTACAAAGGGTGGCACCACCCTAGCAAAGCGCGCATGAAGGCTCCCTACTCCCTAGACTTCGCCTGGTTGTCGGCGTTGTGATTGTGGAGGGGACCCCACCTCAAAATCTCCTGGCCTGTTTTTTTTTTTTTTTTTTTTACTTTTGTTGCGCACGGTTTTTTCTACGAAAAAAAAAAAGAAGGCGGTTATATTTCGGCCAACGACCGCTCGCCGAGGGGGCAAAAAGGGGGTATAGTTCGGAATCCGGCCCGGAATCCGCCTTCAAAACGGGGACCCTCCCTAATGAGGGGGAGAGGGAGTGAGTCTCACGCTGATTGCAGCGATAACGTGGGGAGCTTTTGGTGGGTGGGGTGGTCCGCTCCGTATGCTAAGAAGGGTGCTGTCATTATGGTAGAGAGGAAGGGGGAACGGACGGGTCTCGGGAATGTGTGGAAGGGTTGGGGGGGACAGGTGGGTTGGGAGTGATACGACCTCCGGCGACCTCGTCAAGCGCTGTTAGCGGCCGAAAAGTAAACTTCAAGGCGTCTTGGCTTGACTACGCCAAGTGGTTTAGCTCGGCTGGGAGAAAAATACATCGGCAAGAGTGACGGCGGAGAGCCGCGAGGGCGGCGGATGGCGCTTTCGACTTCTTCATGTCGGGTCGGATCTTGTTGGCTATTCGAAAGTGACGGCGCTGTTCCCACGACCGACAAACCGCGCTGTCAACGCGAACACGACATCGGCGATTGTGTGCATTTTATGCGAAAATTGTATTGTGTTAATTCCGTTCCAGTTTCACAAGTAATGTTTCTTTGTGCGTGTGTGTGTGTGGACGTGCTAGGGCTTGTGCATTAAACAACCCGCCCACTTTGCCGATGGTGGTGACGTACAAAACCACCGATGAACGCACGTATGGTTGTCACGCAGCGCTCAGTTCCGCGCAGCCCATACATTTTACCAATGATCCAAACTCGAATACGAATACCCCAGAACCGCGCGAGACGGCAAAGCCCGCCGAGGAGCCTCTTTGCTCTCCTACTTCTGCGTGTTTTCTCGTACTATGTCGGCTTTGCGGAGTAAGAAAAACAAGGGGAAAATAAAAAAATAAAAGTGAAGGGCAACCACACGCGCGTCTCTTCGTTTTATTATTTGTGTCCCCGTCTCGGATTAATAATGAGTCGTTCTCCGTCTATACTCAGTTTCACCTTATGTTGTACCGCAGAGAAGGCCAGAAGCGCGAGCTCATAGCGTTGGCAGCTGCCCTTGTTGCACGAGAACTTGTACCGTCGAGCTGTGCTCTAGAGCAAGGAGCTCGCGCTTGTAGCCTTTCCTGCGGTACAACACTAGGTGAAACAGAGTATAGCCTGCGTTTTTGACACGAGTTTGTGACGTGTAAGCAACGCAACTCTTCACACTGCTTTTATTTATTTATTTTTTTCCGCTGCGGATTTTTTCAATTTTTATTTGTGCCTGGTTCTGCTACTCTTCTGCTCTCGCCTCCCCTCCCCTCCATAAAAGAAAGGCCCACACAATAACGTGTTCCAGTAGCCTGAAGCAAGTCACTCTCCTATTCTTCACCGTTGAAATATTTTAGGCTGTACAACAGTAATGTGTGCACACTGAAAAGTAACTTCTTGCTGCAATGTTTGTCGTTGAATATTGGATCACCAGCACAAATATTACTTACCGATGAGTGCCCAGGACAGCTTAAGAGACACCAGTGCACCCTTCAATGGTTCAAACCACTGCTTCATGCACCACACAGGTGACTGTGGCATAGTGACAAGCACAACCAGGGTGCTTGCTGTTTAATGTCAGAAACACTTTGGAAAATGCAGTTACCACATGACCCTGAAGTCCTAGAGAACCTTAAACCTTGGTGCCATGCAAAATAACTAAGCTAAAGAAACCGCCAAGGAAGAGTCACAACAGGTGCAACCCACAGGTTATCGTGACTCCACATACCGGGCCGGGCAGCTGTAAATCAGCGAGCAGGTGTCGTAGAGTAGCTGCCACTGCAAGCGGTGCAGTGTCTCATAAAAAGAAACGGTTGCTGGAGAAAGCTCCCATGAATGCAAAGTCTGTGGTGAGCTTGGAGTAGTGATAGTGATCCTGAAGCAAAAAGGATTCAAGCCAAGCCTGTTCCTGTGTTCCATGACGTATGGCATCCTCCCCTTACCAGAATTCCTGGCTGTTATTTTCCTTCCTTACGTGTGCGTGCCCCCATCAGCAGCAGTAGTAATAATTGCACGTTGCTTCGACAGGACGTGCTGATGTGGAGGGGCCTGGTGGCAGAGTGTGTTAGCCCACTGCAGCTCGCAGTGTGTGGAGCGAAAACTTGCACTGATCGCCCCTGCCCGTTTTGACCTGGATGAGCACTGCACCTACACATGGGCGTGCATTACTGCTATATGAATCATTTTAAAGACTTTGGGCTATCGGTTGTACCCGCACTAGTCAAATTTCTCACATAGAGCGTGACAAAGTGTCACCATGCGCTGCCAGACCGACCTTCCTTCTTCTCGACAAATAATGTCCAATTTTCTTTGTTCCTGCTAATTTGGCAGGCGAGTAAAAGAGAAAAAAAAAGAACTACTTTTGTGTGTGATGGGAAACGTATAAACCTCTCCATATACCAGGTTTACCTACAGCCACCTGAAAACATTGCACCTCTTCAAGTGTGAAAGAGGGTAGGCCTGCACGCAATCCACTACACTCTGTTTCACATTAATTTGGGAAACTGTAGAAACTGCGGCGTCTGTGCAAGCCGGAGGAGTCTGCTGTGAAATTAGCACACTTGGGAAGAACATACCCCATGTACCTAAAGACATTAGATGGTTTTAAAAAGGCATTCATACTTTCAGTCGGCTTGCAAACTCTAGCAAAAATGTTGGTTTGTACCATAGAAGTTTCAATTTCCCCTGCTTGAACTACTAGGAAAATAACTTCAAATTCACAATAGTGCTGAACGCAACTAAAACACATGGCGGAACGGTGGCCCGAGTCGGCTAGCACGTCTCAGCTCCGGGCATGTGGAGCGAAAGCTTGCGCTGCAGAACCTGGGATCGTGGGCTAAATCCCAGCACTTGCTCATTTCAATCTGGACAAGGATCATACCAGTAGGCGTTTGTGTAATCACTACTACATGATGCACGTTAAAGATCCCAGGCTTTCGGTCATACTGCCCTGGCTAAATTCCTCATCTACAGCGGCAAGCTTGGCACCATTCGAGGCAGGCCGACCTTTCGCTGTCTAAACATCCTCAACACAATGCTACTTTTTTTTTTTAACAAACACATACAAAAGAAAACATGCCTATGACCTTGTACAGTAATGCATCGAACTGTTTGTGAATGCTTGTGATACACAAACGGGCAAAAGGCAAGAACAAGAGCATGCACATTCACACTGTGGCAGCAAATACACCACAGCAGCCTCCTTTGCCGTTGTTGCCATGGCGGATGGAAGAGCAGGGCAGCGAATGCCGATATGACTGAAAACATTGTAAAAGTTATTGCTTTGCTTTTAATAACAGTTCAAAAAAATTTAGATTAATAGCTTTTCAAAACAAAGCCACGGTAGCAGTACTTTTTGGCGCAGATGGAACAGTCTGCCGCGATGGTGAGGAAATGCTGTAGCCGTTGCCTTTTGCCAAGTTATGGAGAAACACAGCACAGATCATTCCACTCGGAGAGAAGACGCACCCATGAACCAGAGCACTCAGACGGGACTTTTCCTCAGTGCGTCGTCTGCGTCAAGAAACGAGCTGTACAAATGATTCGTTAGCATGCAACATGGTTCCAAATCTCACATTTAAGCTATTTCAGGTGCAAATTTAGAAGTGGGGGTTAGCATGCAATGACATACTTGATGAAGAGATTAACAGGGCACAATTGTGCAACCATCTCCTGTGCAAAGGAAACAGAAAACTGAAAACAAGCACATAAACAATGTGCACAGTCAGTCTGCTCTGGCAACAAAACAAAAAAAGCTTTACACCAATTTGGATCGGAACTCATTGAACCCCCTAGATTATGCATATTCAAGGCATTTCGTCGACGAAAAACAAATCCGCCGCCTCAAACCCAGTGCTTGCTAAGCCTTCCAGAAAAAAAAAAAACAAGGGTGCTTACATTATTGTTGATATTTATGGCAGCGTTATACACCAACTCATGTTTACAAACAAACCGGAGCGCCCCTAGCGGACGCCACCGGCGCCGCGCATGCACGATGGAGTGTGGGCAAGAAGCTTGCCGTCGCCCATAAACAAACCATTGAAATGCGATGTTGTTGGCGTCGGTGTGAGTCCCCCTGCCCTTTTTCGCGTTCGAATCGTTGATTCTACGTCTTCCTGGCAATGTCTGACTACTTGAGCGGCCTCAACGAAATTACCGGGGCTCGTTACACCGCAAAACTTTGCGTGAATAATGCGACATGCAGCGATTCATTCCGCGCGGACGCCGCAGAATGCATGCTTAAGCCTGATTCGCATGATAAGATTTTGCTCGCAATTTTCAGTTGCAACGTCGCTGGGGCTGCAAAAGCATGAACCATAACTGAAATGGTCGACGTCAATACTGAAAATCGCAAGCACAATCAGACCAAGTGAACCAGGCATAACAAGTCAGTGACGCCCACTGGTAACAATGATCAACATCTCCTTGTACCTACTGTCTATATCGAGCCTGCTTAACAACCTTCAGACTTCAGTCTCTTGAGGCCTGCACTTCTTATCACAAGTACCAGGCCAACATTCGGTCTACGGGCCGGTGTCGTCTAAAAGAGGAGATGACAAGCAGAAACGTTTGAAAGAGCACACAACAGTGCGAACGATCAGGCGGCCGCTTAACCTGAAGACGCACTCAGCGTAGTCCGCAGGTGATTCGTACAACTTGACGGTTTTCTGGCGTTCATGTTCATCAAATAAATCTGATGACCACAAGTATCCGTGAACTCAACCCAGAGTGCTTCCCGCCCAAGCAATCGTGGTCCGGCGGCGTCTGGTTTTCCCTCTCAACGGCACATATCCACGTTCTCGGACGAACCGAGCACAAGAATACTGACCTTCAAAGCTTTCTCGACTCTTTTGGTACAGGCCCAGTCGCAGAGTTCTGACGAGAGAGCAGGTTTTTGTCCGGTTCCTTTCAAAACAATGCAGGAATACACGTCTCACATGGGGTACTTTCGCCCACAGCCCCAGTCCGAAAGTGCGCCCCACACGCCACCACCGCGGTGTGACGTAACAGAGCCGAGTTTGTGTATACAGAAGAGAGGGCGGGGGGACATATAAGTCACATACCTGCCTTTTAGATGTGGCACATGGGACAGAACGCTTGGTACGTTCAGAAGTAAGTTGGATGTGATCAATTATATCCGTAAATAACAATCGCACATTTGTAATTCGAGTGGATGGCCATATTTTTTGCTCCAAACAACCCACCCTGGCAGGCGCTCGACAAGTTGCAGTCGGAGAAGAGTTCATTTGTTACGTCGCTTGCTTCGTATCCCACAGACCACAGGCCACGCTACTTCCAGGCTGGCGCGATTATTGGCTTTGCCACTTGGCGATGCCAGCACGTCACTACTTGGCCCTCTGAGACGCCCCAGGACCGGCCATGACAGCCACGGCTTCGCAGTTGCGTTCAGGTGGACGCGCCAAACTTCCATGGAGCGGCACTGCTCTAGATTGGCGTTTATCTGGTGGTCTCATTGCCTATGCTCCATCCCACAAGTTGTCTGCAGCAGGTGCAAAGGCACGAGCACGTTGCTTTCAAACGTGCCATTCTTGCGCAAGTGCTCATGCAAACAAAGCTCACTGCAGTCCTATGCCCCCGTGCCCTCGCCTTCGTCTTTGCTGCGCACACCCTGCGAGACCGAGTATAGTCGACATCTATGGCTGGTATCAGCACAATTGAAAGCGCGATAAATCTTAAGCTGTCTCTAGGTTCGTATGTAAGAACAATCGTGCATTTGCGTCAAGGATCGAGGGAACCAACTATGAGTTTTGCAAAGTATGAAATCGGAACCATATTAGTCTCTCGTGCAATAGACGTAGTAGCCGGAGGCAGTGCCGCCAGTAGGTGAAATTTCTCTGGACGTAATAATGGAATACCTATGCTAGGTGATTAACGCATGAAAGGAGCAGCAGACAACATACCGAGCCCAAAACAGCCATTCATGCGCTGCACAAACAAACAGCATCACACAAGCAGTAAGGAGGGGGCCGCTAGATGTTTAGTACAGCCCACCACAAGATACAGCTGAAAATGGCGAAATGCCCGCACTCGGCTCCTGCCCTCTCCTTCGTTCGCCCTGCCGAATTCCGTGAAATTGCCCAGATGCACATAGACAGCACGGCAATCGGACAACATGACGCCACCCTGAAAGCCCCAAGTTGAATGATGTATAGCCATTGACAGGTGTCACCACAAAAATAAGAGTTGCAGCTGCTTGCTTTGGCTTCAATGGTACAAGCTGTGCCAACAGCTCCATCGACCTACTTTGCACAGCTAATACAACCAATGCTAGACAATGATACAATTAGATAGCCAAAGCGGTGCAAGTGACAGCACTCCTAAGCCCCATATTTATTGCTGTAGCAGACACATGGGCCATAGTCGCTTGCTGTGTTCGCTATAGTTAGTAATAGCACCCGAACGGCAGCATGGCCTTGCAGTTGTCCCATCTACGGCACAAGCTTATTGCCTTCAAGAATGCTTTGGAATCTCGTAAGCTTGGAGCATGATGGGGCCTAGAGCCTGTGCAGCCAAAGCACAACGGGAGGTGACGAGCGGGTGCTGGAGGCCTGCCTGCTTACCTACAGTGACACGGGACAGGTTTATGAACCTCCGAAAGGATGAGTTCACATGAAATTCACAACCGTTGCATTGTGGATATCGCATTATTTTTGTGTCTGCATGCAAGGGCAACATTTGAGACGCCACGCAGAGTGCTCGCTCATTGCCCGGCAACATCAACATGACTTTTGAGGCGGTTCGCTAGCTTCCGAGCGGCAGGTCACAGCTGCTGTATTATATTGAGTGGTGCCATCTACCCGAAGTCAATGAAAGTGTTCCCTCCCCGCTTCCCACTTTGCTGTTGGCCGGCGACTGACGAGCCTGACCTTCGACGCCCAAGTCGGTTTTCTCTGGTTTCCCCAATGTGCCCTCATGGCACATCATAAATCGAGCGATCCGAAGGCGGTGTACAGCTGAGGAGCAGAACAACTGCCGGAGTTATTTGGCCGAAGTCCGAAAATCGTTTCGTGGCCCCTTTAAAGACCAGCTTTGCTACGCACAAGCAATCGAAAGGATACAAACGTTTAGATATGCCCAACTACCTCGCATAAGGGTGGGTCCAGGAGCCGCCACTGAGAGCAGAATGGTCGACATCCCGCAGGCCAGCTAGGCTTGATGTTTACAAGATCACGGCCAGTCAATCCGGTTTTGGTGGCGTGTCGTCATGCACACAATTTTGTGCTGCACACACGACTGGTTGGATTGTTTTCATCACTACAGAGCATCGCTCGTTAGAGAAATCGAATGGCTCTTCTTAGTGCTTGTACAGTCGGGGACAAGAGTCCCCAGGACGGGTGAGCTGTGACTGAAACGCATTGCTGTGCCATCTGCCGGCTGGTTGGCTGGTTTCGAGATTACACAAAAGCGCATGCGCGTCCTACTGTGCCTGCAAACATGTGTGTTTTCCCGCTGGTCTGCGGCGCGGCGCCTAACTCGGAATCAGGCGCGTGGTAGGGGCTCGGAGATAGCGCTTACTGACACGGCACCTATAAAGCAAGAAGTCACGGCAGCTCAACTGAGCGATAAACTCGACTGGTTATAAAGCAAGGTGAGCTGACATGGCGAAATGCGGCGCAATGTCGCAGGCGGTATCTCCAGTTTCGGAATGTGCAGCAGATGCTCGTCAGCCGCAAGCGCCATCTCCGAGGCAGTACCACGCGCCCAATTCCGAGTTAGGCGCCCTGCCACAAAATAGCGGGAAAACACACGTTTGCGGGCACAGTAGAACGCGCATGCGCCTTTGTGTGATCTCAAAACCAGGCGACCCGCCGGCAGATGGCAGAGCAATGCGTTTCAGTCGCAGCTCGCGCATCCTGGGGACTTTTGTACCCGGCTGTACAACTCACCGCAGGCAGGTTATCTTTACCCTGACGAAACATCCATGAAACCTATATGGCAGTTTTTTTGCATTAGCAAACCAACACACCAATCTGACTGGATTTCGCAAGCAACAAAAGTCTGGCTCCTCTACGAGATGATGATCATCCTTTGGTGCTCACGGCTTTCAGTGGTGGATAATTGTACGCACTCAAAGATCTGTACACCTTTGATGACTCGCATGTAACGAAACTGGTCTTAAAGACTGGAGATCAGGTGGTCGTGGATATCCGTCGACTCGCAGCCACAGCTCACTGTCTTGGACATGTCACCACTCCCAAACAGACCTCCAACAACATTCTAACTCCCCTTGCAACAGTAGTGGAAACCCCAGCACAAGCACATCGGAGGAGCACTTTCAAGTACAGCACCTTCCACAGGAATACAAGGAAGGCACGCAACCAAACAAAACAACAAAGCACCTCGGTGATGGCTCGCTACCCTTCCTGGAAGAAACAGATTAGTTGCAGGCAGTATGACAGGCACGCCCGTAAGAGACCATGTTGGAATCTAGGCTTCATCACTTTGCTTATGGTGAATTCCCCTCACAGTTCTCAAGCGCTCCCAAAGCGCTCCATTTTGAGCGCACATATTCCGCTTGCAGATCTGGCTCGACTTGGTCATCTTCCGCTCATAGATCTCTGGCAGCTCCCGCTCATTGGAGCGCCTCCAACTCCGCCGAACTAGATCTACAGGATTTCAGAGATCTACATGCAAGTTGACAGAGCACGCTACGTCATTTCCCCTCCCTCGGCGGTGGCTCCACCGACGGCAATCGCTGTGCACGCCTTGCCGCTTCGAGGCGGCCGAAAGGTATGCGACGGTGCCGAATGCGGAAGTCTTCCTCGTTATTTGTGACATGGGCTCCGTGGTATGTATAATTTCGTCCGGCCTGTGTTGTGTGTTATTTCTGCAGCTAAGCAGTGACAGTTGTCACTGGTCATCGGAAAGATCAGTCAGCTGAGGCGTCGGTGGGCTTGTTAATTTCAAGCAGCGGCCGTTTTGAACGGCCGAGGGGAGAGCAGGGGGGGGGGGGGGGGGCGGAAGGAAGGAGTCCCTCTAAAAAGGCGAGTTCATCTTCCCCTCGTCGTTCCGATGCGGGGACCACAGAGCGGAATTTCGCCTCCCTCGCGGATTTTGGAAAGCACTCCAGATCTACGAGTGGAATTCACCATTAGTTTGAGAATCCAAAAAATAAACGAATGTGGACAAATGCAGTTTTGTTTTGCTCTTTGTATTTCCTTAAAATCCTCGTGACTAGGAATCGCAGTGAACAAACAGAAAAGAAGATAAGATTAGACGCAGGGTAATATGCAGCCTCTTATCTTCGACGATATCCGTCGTTCCGCTCTCGCTCCTCAATAGATTGCCGGCAGCTTCCCCGGAGGCGACGCTGACGCTTTCCGGACATGCGGGAAGTAAAACATTTGATCAAAGCGGGGCTCTTTGACAAGGCTGAGTCACATGTTCCTTGCAAAACGAACTTCACTTACTGACGATGTTCTCGAATGCCGACGTCAGAGCGCGCTTTCAAAGCAACAAGCGCACATCTTTCGTGGTGTTACGCGGACAGCACGAACGCGCGCTGCCCCAACAAGCAGTCTCGACAACGCAACCGTTTGTTTCGTTGTGGGATACGACAACAGATTACATAAAAGCATACCTCCGCAGGCACGATTTCAGCTACAGCTACAAATCGTGCCAGGTGCGCAGAGAAAGAAACGAACGAGAAGACGTTTCGAGCAAGAGTTATTTGAAGAAAGCGGATTGTTATTTCTTTCTGCATCCTTAAATACTTCTTACTGTTACTAATAGATAGAGATTAGATGCCTGGAAATGCTCGAAAGTTGACCATGGAAGTGAAAGTAATGAACACGTGAACGTACCCCCGGACTCACCCTCGCAGCACAAAAGTCCGCCATCTTGACATTCCGATTTGGATTAGGATTGGATCGATGAATGGATGATAACGACGGCTGGTGACCAGTGTTGCCGAGATGCTCGCTCTTCTCTTCTTTTCTTTTCTTTTTTTTTTTTTTTTTGATTGCAATCCAATTTAACATTTTTTTCAAGATTTTCTAGATTCTCCGCCGGGGAGATTTCTTAACTATACTGGTAAGCCTTTTTAAAACGTGTTAAAATTATTTGTGAAAATTTAAAGTGAAAAGTAAACCAGATCATGGCTAATCAACACCCTCGCTTGCGTTTACCGATTTTTGTCCTTGTGATCCCGGAGTTTGACTTTTCCTTCTGTTCGTTTTGAAACGAAATCATTAGGCTGGGATATGCCCGAAAAAAACAATTTACGCAGGTTAACAAACCTTCTAATCCTCTGTT